>NC_068434.1:23643946-23662673 GCF_023373465.1 Oncorhynchus keta | reverse complement strand
CTCCAGGTTCCCTCAGAGAGTTCATCAATGAGCTTGATGCCTTGATAAGCTCCTTTCCTGAGGACGGCTCACCTCTCACAGTTCTGGGCGACTTTAACCTCCCCACGTCTACCTTTGACTCATTCCTCTCTGCCTCCTTTCCACTCCTCTCCTCTTTTGACCTCACCCTCTCACCTTCCCCCCCTACTCACAAGGCAGGCATTACGCTTGACCTCATCTTTACTAGATGCTGTTCTTCCACTAACCTCATTGCAACTCCCCTCCAAGTCTCCGACCACTACCTTGTATCCTTTTCCCTCTCGCTCTCATCCAACACTTCCCACACTGCCCCTACTCGGATGGTATCGCGCCGTCCCAACCTTCGCTCTCTCTCCCCCGCTACTCTCTCCTCTTCCATCCTATCATCTCTTCCCTCTGCTCAAACTTTCTCCAACCTATCTCCTGATTCTGCCTCCTCAACCCCCTCCTCTCCTCCCTTACTGCATCCTTTGACTCCCTATGTCCCCTATCCTCCAGGCCGGCTCGGTCCTCCCTCCCGCTCCGTGGCTCGACGACTCCTTGCGAGCTCACAGAACAGGGCTCCGGGCAGCCGAGCGGAAATGGAGGAAAACTCGCCTCCCTGCGGACCTGGCATCCTTTCACTCCCTCCTCTCTACATTTTCCTCCGCTGTCTCTGCTGCTAAAGCCACTTTCTACCATTCTAAATTCCAAGCATCTGCCTCTAACCCTAGGAAGCTCTTTGCCACCTTCTCCTCCCTCCTGAATCCTCCCCCCCTCCTCCTCTCTGCAGATGACTTCACAACCATTTTGAAAAGAAGGTCGACGACATCCGATCCTCGTTTGCTAAGTCAAACGACACCGCTGGTTCTGCTCACACTGCCCTACCCTATGCTCTGACCTCTTTCTCCCTCTCTCTCCAGATGAAATCTCGCGTCTTGTGACGGCCGGCCGCCCAACAACCTGCCCGCTTGACCCTATCCCCTCTCTTCTCCAGACCATTTCCGGAGACCTTCTCCCTTACCTCACCTCGCTCATCAACTCATCCCCTGACCGCTGGCTACGTCCTCCCGTCTTCAAGAGAGCGAGAGTTGCACCCTTCTGAAAAAACCTACACTCGATCCCTCCGATGTCAACAACTACAGACCAGTATCCCTTCTCTCTTTTCTCTCCAAAACTCTTGAGCGTGCCGTCCTTGGCCAGCTCTACCGCTATCTCTCTCAGAATGACCTTCTTGATCCAAATCAGTCAGGTTTCAAGACTAGTCATTCAACTGAGACTGCTCTTCTCTGTATCACGGAGGCGCTCCGCACTGCTAAAGCTAACTCTCTCTCCTCTGCTCTCATCCTTCTAGACCTATCGGCTGCCTTCGATACTGTGAACCATCAGATCCTCCTCTCCACCCTCTCCGAGTTGGGCATCTCCGGCGCGGCCCACGCTTGGATTGCGTCCTACCTGACAGGTCGCTCCTACCAGGTGGCGTGGCGAGAATCTGTCTCCCTCACCACGCGTTCTCACCACTGGTGTCCCCCAGGGCTCTGTTCTAGGCCCGCTCTTATTCTCGCTATACACCAAGTCACTTGGCTCTGTCATAACCTCACATGGTCTCTCCTATCATTGCTATGCAGACGACATACACAATTAATCTTCCTTTCCCCTTCTGATGACCAGGTGGCGATCGCATCTCTGCATGTCTGGCAGACATATCAGTGTGGATGACGGATCACCACCTCAAGCTGAACCTCAGCAAGACGGAGCTCCTCTTCCTCCCGGGGAAGGACTGCCCGTTCCATGATCTCGCCATCACGGTTGACAACTCCATTGTGTCCTCCTCCCAGAGCGCTAAGAACCTTGGCGTGATCCTGGACAACACCTGACGTTCTCAACTAACATCAAGGCGGTGTCCCGTTCCTGTAGGTTCATGCTCTACAACATCCGCAGAGTACGACCCTGCCTCACACAGGAAGCGGCGCAGGTCCTAATCCAGGCACTTGTCATCTCCCGTCTTGATTACTGCAACTCGCTGTTGGCTGGGCTCCCTGCCTGTGCCATTAAACCCCTACAACTCATCCAGAACGCCGCAGCCCGTCTGGTGTTCAACCTTCCCAAGTTCTCTCACGTCACCCCGCTCCTCCGCTCTCTCCACTGGCTTCCAGTTGAAGCTCGCATCCGCTACAAGACCATGGTGCTTGCCTACGGAGCTGTGAGGGGAACAGCACCTCAGTACCTCCAGGCTCCCCACCCCACCTCTTCAAGGAATACCTAGGATAGGGTAAGTAAGGGTAAGTAATCCTTCTCCCCCCAAAAAAGATTTAGATGCAAGTGGCTGTTCCACTGGATGTCATAAGGTGTATGCACCAATTTGTAAGTCGCTCTGGATAAGAGCGTCTGCTAAATGACTTAAATGTAAATGTAAATGTGACTTTAAAACCGTTAGAGTTTAATGGCAGTGACAGGAGAAAACTGAGGATGGATCAATAACATTGTAGTTACTCCACGATACTAACCTAATTGAGTGAAAAGGAAGCCTGTAGAAAATACAAATATTCAAAAACATGCATCCTGTTTGCAACAAGGCACTACAGTAATACAACAAATATGTGACAAAATGAACTTTATGTCCTGAATATAAAGTGTTGTATTGGATTTGCCCAAAACATATTAGAGTACCACTCTCCATATTTTAAGCGGAGTGGTGGCTGCATCATGTTATTGGTATGCATGTAAGTGTGGGGATAAAATAAAATTATGGAATGGAGCTCAGCACAGGCAAAATCCTAGACACTGGGAGAGGAATTCACCTTTCAGCAGGACAACAACCTAAAAATAATTTGCCTGTCAAGAAGACAGTGTATGTTTCTGGGTGGCCAAGTTAGTTGACTTAAATCTGCTTGAAAATCTATGGCAAGACATGAAAATGTTTGTCTAGCAATGATCAACAACCAATTTGACAGAGCTTGAAGAATTTAGAAAATAATAAATGGGTAAATATTGTACAATCCAGGTGTGCAAAGCTCTTAGTGACGTACCCAGAGAGTCTCACAGCTGTAATCTCTGCCAAAGGTGTCTAACATGTATTGACTCGGGTGTGAATACTTATGTCTAAAAACATGTTCAGGAGAAGAAAAAAATAGAATCCATTTTAAATTGAGGCTGTAAAAACAAAAATGTGGTCAAGGGGTATGAATACTTTCTGAAGGCACTGTAAATGTACATTTTTTTGATAAGCAAGGTTTTATACTGGTATGCCAGTTACCTTATTTCACAACTGGCAGTATTAAAGAGACAACATTTAAAGTAATTTCATTTAGTTTTGGTATTTATTCATTATTAAATCATGCACTATGATTCCCAGAAACCTTTCCTACAAGTGTGAATGGTACGCCACAAAACATGCCTGAATTCAAAACACTTAACTATTACTCATCGTGAGGATCATGTCAGTTCCCGTTAGGATGGAAAAAGGGGAAACAAATGAAGTGTTTACAAGCTACTAGATGGATGAGGGACCAGTGGAACTTTAAAATGCGTAGACATTTCTCAAGTAAACTATCAGTGTTAGACTGGACACAAAAATGTCTCCCTGGCTTTGCAAAGCCATACCACAGCTGTGCAGAACCCAACCACCAAAATCATTCACTTTTATGGCCTAGAAATGTTATTTCCTGGTTATGTAATGCGCTCATCGTTTCTTTTCATTTTACAAGTCCTTCCGCACATCAGGAAAGGATAGCAATATTTTGATAAGCCAGGGAGGAAAATGTAACTTAATAAAAAGAATAATAATCAAAAGAATGTATAAGCAAAACATTTCACTTACGGATAGTGCAATTCTGTCCATAGAAGCCGGTGCGAGTGCAGTCACATTCATAGCGGTCAGTGCCAAACCTTAAACACACACCCCAGTTTTGACAGGGGTAATAGCAACAGGGATTCACTGCAAATGAGAAAACACACACTTCGATTAAAGTATAGTTTGGGCACTGAGCTTTTCCTGACCATTTGAAATGACCAAGAACGCCAAAGTTTTTCCTAGTAGAGTACATACTTTTTCCTGATCACCATCATTGTCATAACAACGCACATCCGTGTTGTCAGCCAGGACAATATTCAGATGGTGTCCAATGTCTCTCCAGCTTGGATGCCACACTGAAGAATGTGCTTAAAGCATGAGCAGAACATTAATCTCAGGCTGGAATTTGATGTGTTGCCCTCCTCCCTGACGAGGTAGGGAAGATCTATTTAATAATACAGTTATGTGCACATAACTGCAGTAAAAGTCAAGTAGAAGGGAGGAGGGCAAAATCAAGTTCCAGCCTGAGATCATTGTTTTGCTCATACTATAAGCACATTTTTTATGATTGTCATCTGGCGAGGACACTCACCAAAACGACAGCTAAATGAGCATGTCATCTTAGTCAGGGCCAAATCCTAACTCGAGGTGTGAACAACCTAACCTACTATTTTCACACAAATCTTCCATTCGTGCATTAACAGTAAGTTGAATGATTTCCAGTTGAGATTCAGCCTATAATTAATTTACAAGCCAGGAAAGATGAGTGTTTGGACTACTTAAGAGTCAGACTGGTTGGAGAGCTGTGCTAACAGAAATGTCTACTGCCATGAGGCAAGCACAATGCCAACTCACATCCTTGGCCATGCAGTCACTATCATGTTATGGCTTACTGTCCTTCCCTGCAAGACACGCATCCATTGATATGATCATAAATATAAATTTCACAATGAAGAGTATGTATGAGTGGCAGTAGTTCAGCAGATCCTTCCTCATTAAGCAGTTATTCTTCAGTCATTTAGATAACTGGAGTCTTCTGCTAAGAGGAAATGATGGCTTCTTGATAGGCAACAGTCCTATACTGTACTAGTAGTCAACTCATTCAACCAACAGGACAGATATTTGGTTGAATATTTATAGTATGAAATATGTATTAAACGCCAGTGTTCCTAACCCTTTCAAATGTACAATGGAAGTTAAGATTTGTACTGTTAACTGGAAAAATAATGTATGATACAGCAGAATTTGTTCCCGGCAGATCATCTTTTAGCACAGAATTGAAAACAGTCTTCCTCCGCCTGCAAATATTCTTTGTGCCATCTGTGTTAACACAAACAAGTAAGTGTGCCAGTCGGTATTAGGCCATTATTACTACTAGTTTAGATAGCTGACTAATTTAGCAATCTAAAAATTGTTAGATTACATTCTAATTGAGTGACTTTCAGTGACAAATAAGAGAATAAAATTCTAAATTGTGTATTTTACTATTCTAACTCTTAACAGTAAGTTGAGACCCCAACAGTTTATTATAAAATATTGAACTGGGGTGTATTCATTAAGTCCTGCACCAGAAACTATTTAAGGACCAAATGGAATAAAACGGGGAGGGACCTACCTGGGGTATATTCATTACGGAAATCGTTTACCATTCATGAACCAAACGGAAGCTAAACGAGAGCTTCTATTGGGCAATATTAGTTAGGTCCCTCCCTATTACGTTCCATTTGCTTCAGTTTAAGAAACTATTTTTTCCCCATTGCTAAATGTTTTACGTTTGGAATAAACAGTTTGTTGCAAAACATTTTGCAACAGACTAACTATTGTCTTTCAAATGAACTCATGGGTAGACGGCTTGCCTAGGGCACATAGCAGTCCTATGAGTGGGGGATATCAGTCAGGGATGTAAATCACGTCTTGAATGGCAAACTACACTTGCCTGCTGGCGGTAGGAATTTATGGTCTAAATAGTAAGCGGAAAATAGCAAGCCAGAGGAATTATTTTGCCATCTGGGCCCCTGTTCATTAGCTTCATATTCACCTTCTCTTAGGCTTGTTATATGGACGTCATATTATGTGTGTGCCCCACCTTCTCTTAGGCTTGTTATATGGACGTCATATTATGTGTGTGCCCGACCTTCTCTTAGGCTTGTTATATGGACGTCATATTATGTGTGTGCCTCACCTTCTCTTAGGCTTGTTATATGGACGTCATATTATGTGTGCCTCACCTTCTATTAGGCTTGTTATATGGACGTCATATTATGTGTGTGCCCCACCTTCTCTTAGGCTTGTTATATGGACGTCATATTATGTGCCTCACCTTCTCTTAGGCTTGTTATATGGACGTCATATTATGTGTGCCTCACCTTCTATTAGGCTTGTTATATGGACGTCGCCTCACCTTCTATTAGGCTTGTTATATGGACGTCATATTATGTGTGCCTCACCTTCTATTAGGCTTGTTATATGGACGTCATATTATGTGCCTCACCTTCTCTTAGGCTTGTTATATGGACGTCATATTATGTGTGTGCCCCACCTTCTCTTAGGCTTGTTATATGGACGTCATATTATGTGTGCCTCACCTTCTATTAGGCTTGTTATATGGACGTCATATTATGTGTGCCTCACCTTCTATTAGGCTTGTTATATGGACGTCATATTATGTGCCTCACCTTCTCTTAGGCTTGTTATATGGACGTCATATTATGTGTGCCTCACCTTCTATTAGGCTTGTTATATGGACGTCATATTATGTGTGCCTCACCTTCTATTAGGCTTGTTATATGGACGATCATATTATGTGTGCCTCACCTTCTATTAGGCTTGTTATATGGACGTCATATTATGTGCCTCACCTTCTTAGGCTTGTTATATGGGCTTGTTCACCATCTCTTAGGCTTGTTATATGGACGTCATATTATGTGTGCCTCACCTTCTATTAGGCTTGTTATATGGACGTCATATTATGTGTGCCTCACCTTCTATATATGGACGTCATATTATGTGTGCCTCACCTTCTCTTAGGCTTGTTATATGGACGTCATATTATGTGCCTCACCTTCTCTTAGGCTTGTTATATGGACGTCATATTATGTGCCTCACCTTCTCTTAGGCTTGTTATATGGACGTCATATTATGTGCCTCACCTTCTATTAGGCTTGTTATATGGACGTCATATTATGTGTGTGCCTCACCTTCTCTTAGGCTTGTTATATGGACGTCATATTATGTGCCTCACCTTCTATTAGGCTTGTTATATGGACGTCATATTATGTGTGTGCCTCACCTTCTCTTAGGCTTGTTATATGGACGTCATATTATGTGTGCCTCACCTTCTCTTAGGCTTGTTATATGGACGTCATATTATGTGTGCCTCACCTTCTCTTAGGCTTGTTATATGGACGTCATATTATGTGTGTCACCTTCTCACTTGTTATATCTCTTAGGCCCCACCTTCTCTTAGGCTTGTTATATGGACGTCATATTATGTGTGCCTCACCTTCTCTTAGGCTTGTTATATGGACGTCATATTATGTGTGTGCCTCACCTTCTCTTAGGCTTGTTATATGGACGTCATATTATGTGTGCCCCACCTTCTCTCACCTTCTCACCTTCTCTTAGGCTTGTTATATGGACGTCATATTATGTGCCTCACCTTCTATTAGGCTTGTTATATGGACGTCATATTATGTGTGTGCCTCACCTTCTCTTAGGCTTGTTATATGGACGTCATATTATGTGTGCCTCACCTTCTCTTAGGCTTGTTATATGGACGTCATATTATGTGCCTCACCTTCTCTTAGGCTTGTTATATGGACGTCATATTATGTGCCTCACCTTCTATTAGGCTTGTTATATGGACGTCATATTATGTGTGCCTCACCTTCTCTTAGGCTTGTTATATGGACGTCATATTATGTGCCTCACCTTCTCTTAGGCTTGTTATATGGACGTCATATTATGTGTGTGCCCCACCTTCTCTTAGGCTTGTTATATGGACGTCATATTATGTGTGTGCCTCACCTTCTCTTAGGCTTGTTATATGGACGTCATATTATGTGTGCCTCACCTTCTCTTAGGCTTGTTATATGGACGTCATATTATGTGTGTGCCTCACCTTCTCTTAGGCTTGTTATATGGACGTCATATTATGTGTGCCTCACCTTCTCTTAGGCTTGTTATATGGACGTCATATTATGTGTGCCCCACCTTCTCTTAGGCTTGTTATATGACGTCATATTATGTGCCTCACCTTCTCTTAGGCTTGTTATATGGACGTCATATTATGTGTGCCTCACCTTCTCTTAGGCTTGTTATATGGACGTCATATTATGTGTGCCCCACCTTCTCTTAGGCTTGTTATATGGACGTCATATTATGTGTGCCTCACCTTCTCTTAGGCTTGTTATATGGACGTCATATTATGTGTGCCTCACCTTCTCTTAGGCTTGTTATATGGACGTCATATTATGTGTGTGCCTCACCTTCTCTTAGGCTTGTTATATGGACGTCATATTATGTGTGTGCCTCACCTTCTATTAGGCTTGTTATATGGACGTCATATTATGTGTGCCTCACCTTCTCTTAGGCTTGTTATATGGACGTCATATTATGTGTGTGCCTCACCTTCTCTTAGGCTTGTTATATGGACGTCATATTATGTGTGTGCCTCACCTTCTATTAGGCTTGTTATATGGACGTCATATTATGTGTGTGCCTCACCTTCTATTAGGCTTGTTATATGGACGTCATATTATGTGTGCCTCACCTTCTCTTAGGCTTGTTATATGGACGTCATATTATGTGTGCCTCACCTTCTATTAGGCTTGTTATATGGACGTCATATTATGTGTGCCCCACCTTCTCTTAGGCTTGTTATATGGACGTCATATTATGTGTGTGCCTCACCTTCTATTAGGCTTGTTATATGGACGTCATATTATGTGCCCCACCTTCTCTTAGGCTTGTTATATGGACGTCATATGTGTGCCTCACCTTCTATTAGGCTTGTTATATGGACGTCATATTATGTGTGCCTCACCTTCTCTTAGGCTTGTTATATGGACGTCATATTATGTGTGCCTCACCTTCTCTTAGGCTTGTTATATGGACGTCATATTATGTGCCTCACCTTCTCTTAGGCTTGTTATATGGACGTCATATTATGTGTGCCTCACCTTCTCTTAGGCTTGTTATATGGACGTCATATTATGTGTGTGCCTCACCTTCTATTAGGCTTGTTATATGGACGTCATATTATGTGCCTCACCTTCTCTTAGGCTTGTTATATGGACGTCATATTATGTGCCTCACCTTCTCTTAGGCTTGTTATATGGACGTCATATTATGTGTGCCTCACCTTCTCTTAGGCTTGTTATATGGACGTCATATTATGTGTGCCTCACCTTCTCTTAGGCTTGTTATATGGACGTCATATTATGTGTGCCTCACCTTCTCTTAGGCTTGTTATATGGACGTCATATTATGTGTGCCTCACCTTCTATTAGGCTTGTTATATGGACGTCATATTATGTGTGCCTCACCTTCTCTTAGGCTTGTTATATGGACGTCATATTATGTGTGTGCCTCACCTTCTATTAGGCTTGTTATATGGACGTCATATTATGTGTGCCTCACCTTCTCTTAGGCTTGTTATATGGACGTCATATTATGTGTGCCTCACCTTCTATTAGGCTTGTTATATGGACGTCATATTATGTGTGCCTCACCTTCTATTAGGCTTGTTATATGGACGTCATATTATGTGCCTCACCTTCTCTTAGGCTTGTTATATGGACGTCATATTATGTGTCCACCTTCTCTTAGGCTTGTTATATGGACGTCATATTATGTGCCTCACCTTCTATTAGGCTTGTTATATGGACGTCATATTATGTGTGTGCCTCACCTTCTCTTAGGCTTGTTATATGGACGTCATATTATGTGTGTGCCTCACCTTCTATTAGGCTTGTTATATGGACGTCATATTATGTGTGTGCCTCACCTTCTATTAGGCTTGTTATATGGACGTCATATTATGTGTGTGCCTCACCTTCTATTAGGCTTGTTATATGGACGTCATATTATGTGTGCCTCACCTTCTCTTAGGCTTGTTATATGGACGTCATATTATGTGTGCCTCACCTTCTCTTAGGCTTGTTATATGGACGTCATATTACCTTCTCTTAGGCTTGTTATATGGACGTCTCACCTTCTCTTAGGCTTGTTATATGGACGTCATATTATGAGTGCCCCCACCTTCTCTTAGGCTTGTTATATGGACGTCATATTATGTGTGCCCCACCTTCTCTTAGGCTTGTTATATGGACGTCATATTATGTGTGCCTCACCTTCTCTTAGGCTTGTTATATGGACGTCATATTATGTGTGTGCCTCACCTTCTCTTAGGCTTGTTATATGGACGTCATATTATGTGTGTGCCTCACCTTCTCTTAGGCTTGTTATATGGACGTCATATTATGTGTGCCTCACCTTCTCTTAGGCTTGTTATATGGTGTCATATTATGTGTGCCTCACCTTCTCTTAGGCTTGTTATATGGACGTCATATTATGTGTGCCTCACCTTCTCTTAGGCTTGTTATATGGACGTCATATTATGTGTGTGCCTCACCTTCTCTTAGGCTTGTTATATGGACGTCATATTATGTGTGTGCCCCACCTTCTCTTAGGCTTGTTATATGGACGTATATTATGTGTGCCCCACCTTCTCTTAGGCTTGTTATATGGACGTCATATTATGTGTGCCTCACCTTCTCTTAGGCTTGTTATATGGACGTCATATTATGTGTGTGCCCCACCTTCTCTTAGGCTTGTTATATGGACGTCATATTATGTGTGCCTCACCTTCTATTAGGCTTGTTATATGGACGTCATATTATGTGTGCCTCACCTTCTATTAGGTTGTTATATGGACGTCATATTATGTGTGCCTCACCTTCTCTTAGGCTTGTTATATGGACGTCATATTATGTGTGCCTCACCTTCTCTTAGGCTTGTTATATGGACGTCATATTATGTGTGTGCCTCACCTTCTCTTAGGCTTGTTATATGGACGTCATATTATGTGTGTGCCTCACCTTCTCTTAGGCTTGTTATATGGACGTCATATTATGTGTGCCTCACCTTCTCTTAGGCTTGTTATATGGACGTCATATTATGTGTGTGCCTCACCTTCTCTTAGGCTTGTTATATGGACGTCATATTATGTGTGTGCCCCACCTTAGGGCTTGTTATATGGACGTCATATTATGTGTGTGCCCCACCTTCTCTTAGGCTTGTTATATGGACGTCATATTATGTGTGTGCCTCACCTTCTATTAGGCTTGTTATATGGACGTCATATTATGTGTGCCTCACCTTCTATTAGGCTTTATATGGACGTCATATTATGTGTGCCTCACCTTCTATTAGGCTTGTTATATGGACGTCATATTATGTGTGCCTCACCTTCTCTTAGGCTTGTTATATGGACGTCATATTATGTGTGCCTCACCTTCTCTTAGGCTTGTTATATGGACGTCATATTATGTGTGCCTCACCTTCTCTTAGGCTTGTTATATGGACGTCATATTATGTGTGTGCCTCACCTTCTATTAGGCTTGTTGCATGGACGATATTATTATGTGCCTCACCTTCTATTAGGCTTGTTATATGGACGTCATATTATGTGTGTGCCTCACCTTCTATTAGACTTGTTATATGGACGTCATATTATGTGTGCCTCACCTTCTATTAGGCTTGTTATATGGACGCCATATTATGTGTGTGCCTCACCTTCTCTTAGGCTTGTTATATGGACGTCATATTATGTGTGCCCCACCTTCTCTTAGGCTTGTTATATGGACGTCATATTATGTGTGTGCCTCACCTTCTATTAGGCTTGTTATATGGACGTCATATTATGTGTGCCTCACCTTCTCTTAGGCTTGTTATATGGACGTCATATTATGTGTGTGCCCCACCTCTCTTAGGCTTGTTATATGGACGTCATATTATGTGCCTCACCTTCTCTTAGGCTTGTTATATGGACGTCATATTATGTGTGCCTCACCTTCTATTAGGCTTGTTATATGGACGTCATATTATGTGTGTGCCTCACCTCTCTTAGGCTTGTTATATGGACGTCATATTATGTGTGCCCCACCTTCTCTTAGGCTTGTTATATGGACGTCATATTATGTGTGCCTCACCTTCTCTTAGGCTTGTTATATGGACGTCATATTATGTGCCTCACCTTCTCTTAGGCTTGTTATATGGACGTCATATTATGTGTGCCCCACCTTCTCTTAGGCTTGTTATATGGACGTCATATTATGTGTGTGCCCCACCTTCTCTTAGGCTTGTTATATGGACGTCATATTATGTGCCTCACCTTCTCTTAGGCTTGTTATATGGACGTCATATTATGTGTGCCCCACCTTCTCTTAGGCTTGTTATATGGTATATATGTGCCTCACCTTCCTCTTAGGCTTGTTATATGGACGTCATATTATGTGCCCCACCTTCTCTTAGGCTTGTTATATGGACGCTCATATTATGTGTGTGCCTCACCTTCTCTTAGGCTTGTTATATGGACGTCATATTATGTGCCTCACCTTCTATTAGGCTTGTTATATGGACGTCATATTATGTGTGCCTCACCTTCTATTAGGCTTGTTATATGGACGTCATATTATGTGTGCCTCACCTTCTCTTAGGCTTGTTATATGGACGTCATATTATGTGTGTGCCCCACCTTCTCTTAGGCTTGTTATATGGACGTCATATTATGTGTGCCTCACCTTCTCTTAGGCTTGTTATATGGACGTCATATTATGTGTGTGCCTCACCTTCTCTTAGGCTTGTTATATGGATCATATTATGTGTGCCTCACCTTCTCTTATTATATGTGTCATATTATGTGTGCCCCACCTTCTCTTAGGCTTGTTATATGGACGTCATATTATGTGCCTCACCTTCTCTTAGGCTTGTTATATGGACGCTATATTATGTGCCTCACCTTCTCTTAGGCTTGTTATATGGACGTCATATTATGTGTGCCCCACCTTCTCTTAGGCTTGTTATATGGACGTCATATTATGTGTGCCTCACCTTCTATTAGGCTTGTTATATGGACGTCATATTATGTGTGCCCCACCTTCTCTTAGGCTTGTTATATGGACGTCATATTATGTGTGTGCCTCACCTTCTCTTAGGCTTGTTATATGGACGTCATATTATGTGTGCCTCACCTTCTATTAGGCTTGTTATATGGACGTCATATTATGTGTGCCTCACCTTCTCTTAGGCTTGTTATATGGACGTCATATTATGTGTGCCTCACCTTCTCTTAGGCTTGTTATATGGACGTCATATTATGTGTGCCCACCTTCTATTAGGCTTGTTATATGGACGTCATATTATGTGTGTGCCTCACCTTCTATTAGGCTTGTTATATGGACGTCATATTATGTGTGCCCCACCTTCTCTTAGGCTTGTTATATGGACGTCATATTATGTGTGTGCCCACCTTCTATTAGGCTTGTTATATGGACGTCATATTATGTGTGCCCACCTTCTCTTAGGCTTGTTATATGGACGTCATATTATGTGTGCCTCACCTTCTATTAGGCTTGTTATATGGACGTCATATGTGTGCCCCACCTTCTCTTAGGCTTGTTATATGGACGTCATATGTGTGCCTCACCTTCTATTAGGCTTGTTATATGGACGTCATATTATGTGTGCCTCACCTTCTCTTAGGCTTGTTATATGGACGTCATATTATGTGTGCCTCACCTTCTCTTAGGCTTGTTATATGGTGTGTGCCTCACCTTCTCTTAGGCTTGTTATATGGACGTCATATTATGTGTGCCTCACCTTCTCTTAGGCTTGTTATATGGACGTCATATTATGTGTGTGCCTCACCTTCTATTAGGCTTGTTATATGGACGTCATATTATGTGTGCCTCACCTTCTCTTAGGCTTGTTATATGGACGTCATATTATGTGTGCCTCACCTTCTCTTAGGCTTGTTATATGGACGTCATATTATGTGTGCCTCACCTTCTCTTAGGCTTGTTATATGGACGTCATATTATGTGCCCCTCACCATCTCTTAGGCTTGTTATATGGACGTCATATTATGTGTGCCTCACCTTCTCCTTCTATTATGTGTGCCTCCACCTTCTTAGGCTTGTTATATGGACGTCATATTATGTGTGCCTCACCTTCTCTTAGGCTTGTTATATGGACGTCATATTATGTGTGTGCCTCACCTTCTCTTAGGCTTGTTATATGGACGTCATATTATGTGTGCCCCACCTTTCTCTTAGGCTTGTTTATGGACGTCATATTATGTGTGCCTCACCTTCTATTAGGCTTGTTATATGGACGTCATATTGTGTGTGCCTCACCTTCTCTTAGGCTTGTTATATGGACGTCATATTATGTGCCTCACCTTCTCTTAGGCTTGTTATATGGACGTCATATTATGTGTGTGCCCCACCTTCTCTTAGGCTTGTTATATGGACGTCATATTATGTGCCTCACCTTCTCTTAGGCTTGTTATATGGACGTCATATTGTGTGTGCCTCACCTTCTCTTAGGCTTGTTATATGGACGTCATATTATGTGTGTGCCCCACCTTCTATTAGGCTTGTTATATGGACGTCATATTATGTGTGTGCCCCACCTTCTATTAGGCTTGTTATATGGACGTCATATTATGTGTGCCTCACCTCTCTTAGGCTTGTTATATGGACGTCATATTATGTGTGCCTCACCTTCTCTTAGGCTTGTTATATGGACGTCATATTATGTGTGTCACCTCTCTTAGGCCTCACCTTCTCTTAGGCTTGTTATATGGACGTCATATTATGTGTGCCCCACCTTCTCTTAGGCTTATATGGACGTCATATTGTGTGTGCCTTACTTTCAGTTTGTTATATGGACATATTATGTGTGCCCCACCTTCTCTTAGGCTTGTTATATGGACGTCAATATTATGTGTGCCTCACCTTCTCTTAGGCTTGTTATATGGACGTCATATTACCTTCTTAGGCTTGTTATATGGACGCTATTATGTGTGCCCACCTTCTCTTAGGCTTGTTATATGGACGTCATATTATGTGTGCCTCACCTTCTCTTAGGCTTGTTATATGGACGCCATATTATGTGTGTGCCTCACTCCTTCTCTTAGGCTTATATGGACTGCCATATTATGTGTGTGCCCCACCTTCTCTTAGGCTTGTTATATGGATCTATATTATGTGTGTGCCCCACCTTCTCTTAGGCTTGTTATATGGACGTCATATTATGTGTGCCCCACCTTCTCTTAGGCTTGTTATATGGACGTCATATTATGTGTGCCTCACCTTCTCTTAGGCTTGTTATATGGACGTCATATTATGTGTGCCCCACCTTCTCTTAGGCTTGTTATATGGACGCCATATTGTGTGTGCCTCACCTTCTATTAGGCTTGTTATATGGACGCCATATTATGTGTGCCTCACCTTCTATTAGGCTTGTTATATGGACGTCATATTATGTGTGCCTCACCTTCTCTTAGGCTTGTTATATGGACGTCATATTATGTGTGCCTCACCTTCTCTTAGGCTTGTTATATGGACGTCATATTATGTGTGTGCCTCACCTTCTCTTAGGCTTGTTATATGGACGCCATATTATGTGTGCCTCACCTTCTCTTAGGCTTGTTATATGGACGTCATATTATGTGTGCCTCACCTTCTCTTAGGCTTGTTATATGGACGTCATATTATGTGTGCCTCACCTTCTATTAGGCTTGTTATATGGACGTCATATTATGTGTGCCTCACCTTCTCTTAGGCTTGTTATATGGACGCCATATTATGTGTGCCTCCACCTTCTCTTAGGCTTGTTATATGGACGTCATATTATGTGTGTGCCTCACCTTCTATTAGGCTTGTTATATGGACGTCATATTATGTGTGCCTCACCTTCTATTAGGCTTGTTATATGGACGTCATATTATGTGTGCCTCACCTTCTCTTAGGCTTGTTATATGGACGTCATATTATGTGTGCCTCACCTTCTCTTTGGCTTGTTATATGGACGTGTTATTATGTGTGCCTCACCTTCTCTTAGGCTTGTTATATGGACGTCATATTATGTGTGCCTCACCTTCTCTTAGGCTTGTTATATGGACGTCATATTATGTGTGTGCCTCACCTTCTATTAGGCTTGTTATATGGACGTCATATTATGTGTGTGCCTCACCTTCTATTAGGCTTGTTATATGGACGTCATATTATGTGTGTGCCTCACCTTCTATTAGGCTTGTTATATGGACGTCATATTATGTGTGCCTCACCTTCTATTAGGCTTGTTATATGGACGTCATATTATGTGTGTGCCTCACCTTCTCTTAGGCTTGTTATATGGACGTCATATTATGTGTGCCCCACCTTCTCTTAGGCTTGTTATATGGACGCCATATTATGTGTGCCTCACCTTCTATTAGGCTTGTTATATGGACGTCATATTATGTGTGCCTCACCTTCTCTTAGGCTTGTTATATGGACGCCATATTATGTGTGTGCCTCACCTTCTCTTAGGCTTGTTATATGGACGTCATATTATGTGCCTCACCTTCTCTTAGGCTTGTTATATGGACGTCATATTATGTGTGCCTCACCTTCTATTAGGCTTGTTATATGGACGTCATATTATGTGTGTGCCTCACCTTCTCTTAGGCTTGTTATATGGACGTCATATTATGTGTGCCCCACCTTCTCTTAGGCTTGTTATATGGACGTCATATTATGTGTGCCTCACCTTCTCTTAGGCTTGTTATATGGACGTCATATTATGTGTGCCTCACCTTCTCTTAGGCTTGTTATATGGACGTCATATTATGTGTGCCTCACCTTCTCTTAGGCTTGTTATATGGACGTCATATTATGTGTGTGCCTCACCTTCTCTTAGGCTTGTTATATGGACGTCATATTATGTGCCTCACCTTCTCTTAGGCTTGTTATATGGACGTCATATTATGTGCCTCACCTTCTCTTAGGCTTGTTATATGGACGTCATATTATGTGCCTCACCTTCTCTTAGGCTTGTTATATGGACGTCATATTATGTGCCTCACCTTCTATTAGGCTTGTTATATGGACGTCATATTATGTGTGCCTCACCTTCTATTAGGCTTGTTATATGGACGTCATATTATGTGTGCCCCACCTTCTCTTAGGCTTGTTATATGGACGTCATATTATGTGTGCCCCACCTTCTCTTAGGGCTTGTTATATGACGCTATATTATGTGTGCCCGACCTTCTCTAGGCTTGTTATATGGACGTCATATTATGTGTGCCCACTCCTCTCTTAGGCTTGTTATATGGACGTCATATTATGTGTGCCCCACCTTCTCTTAGGGCTGTTATATGGACGTCATATTATGTGCCCCACCTTCTTAGGCTTATATGGACGCTATTATGTGCCTCACCTCTCTTAGGCTTGTTATATGGACGCTATATTATGTGTGCCTCTACCTTCTCTTAGGCTTGTTATATGGACGTCATATTATGTGTGCCCCACCTTCTCTAGGCTTGTTATATGGACGTCATATTATGTGTGCCCCACCTTCTCTTAGGCTTGTTATATGGACGTCATATTATGTGTGCCCCACCTTCTCTTAGGCTTGTTATGGACGCCATATTATGTGCCCACCTTCTCTTAGGCTTGTTATATGGACGTCATATTATGTGTGCCTCACCTTCTCTAGGCTTGTTATATGGACGCTGGCATATGTGTGCCCCACCTTCTCTTAGGCTTGTTATATGGACGTCATATTATGTGTGCCCCACCTTCTTAGGCTTGTTATATGGACGCCATATTATGTGTGCCTCACCTTCTCTTAGGCTTGTTATATGGACGCCATATTATGTGTGCCCCACCTTCTTAGGCTTGTTATATGGACGCTTATATTATGTGTGCCTCACCTTCTCTTAGGCTTGTTATATGGACGTCATATTATGTGTGCCTCACCTTCTCTTAGGCTTGTTATATGGACGTCATATTATGTGTGTGCCGCACCTTCTCTTAGGGCTTGTTATATGGACGTCATATTATGTGCCTCACCTTCTCTTAGGCTTGTTATATGGACGTCATATTATATTATGTGCCTCCTCACCTTCTCTTAGGCTTGTTATATGGACGTCATATTATGTGTGCCCCACCTTCTCTTAGGCTTGTTATATGGACGTCATATTATGTGTGCCTCACCTTCTCTTAGGCTTGTTATATGGACGTCATATTATGTGTGCCCCACCTTCTCTTAGGCTTGTTATATGGACGCCATATTATGTGTGTGCCTCACCTTCTCTTAGGCTTGTTATATGGACGTCATATTATGTGTGTGCCTCACCTTCTATTAGGCTTGTTATATGGACGTCATATTATGTGTGCCTCACCTTCTCTTAGGCTTGTTATATGGACGCCATATTATGTGTGTGCCTCACCTTCTCTTAGGCTTGTTATATGGACGTCATATTATGTGTGCCTCACCTTCTCTTAGGCTTGTTATATGGACGTCATATTATGTGTGTGCCCCACCTTCTCTTAGGCTTGTTATATGGACGTCATATTATGTGTGCCTCACCTTCTCTTAGGCTTGTTATATGGACGCCATATTATGTGTGTGCCCCACCTTCTCTTAGGCTTGTTATATGGACGTCATATTATGTGTGTGCCTCACCTTCTATTAGGCTTGTTATATGGACGTCATATTATGTGTGTGCCTCACCTTCTATTAGGCTTGTTATATGGACGTCATATTATGTGCCTCACCTTCTCTTAGGATTGTTATATGGACGTCATATTATGTGTGCCTCACCTTCTCTTAGGCTTGTTATATGGACGTCATATTATGTGCCTCACCTTCTCTTAGGCT
>NC_068434.1:23576145-23643846 GCF_023373465.1 Oncorhynchus keta | reverse complement strand
TTGTATTAATCTTTGTCAGTGTCAGCAGTGTAGGCTACTCTGAAATGTGTCATATTAGAAGAGATTATTCAGTCTCCAGTCATATAAAGTGTAGTAGAATTGCATGAAAATATGTTTATAAAAAGGCCACATTTTTCCCAGTCGAAGAAAGAAGAAACATAAGTCATCTGAAATAGCCTATAGCCTACTCCATAGGCGCTCAGCCATGCATTGAACTGTCTTTTTTTGCGAACAGTGATCGAGTTAAATTAGCCTACATTATGACTATCCAATCTACTCATTACATTACGAATAGTAGGCTAGTCTGCAAATGTGAAAACCAATGTAATGTTTTATTATAGAGGTTCATTTTTATGGTGAAAATGTGCTTCCCCAAACCTGAAACACACATCACATACTGTATGTTGTAAAGCAGATTAAATGGGCTTAATTTCACAATAAATATATAAGCAGGAGAAAGCTGGGATCTTCTTTCAAATAGTGGCTAGTCAAAACTCTTCACACCCAATTGCGCAATGACTAGGCTTATAAGAATAGAGGTTTCACTAGGCTCTGTAGGCTGTCCACTCTGTGTTGCATGGGTCCTTGGCCTGTTGGCGACATTTGGAGTCATTTGGCCATTTTAGTTGTAATACAAACCTTATCAAAACATATAGGCCTATGGACTAGGCTACATGTGTGCAACTATGATTTGAAAAAGTTTTTAAAAATTGTCGCTGTTTCTTGCCTTAAACTGCACATGCTGGGCATAATTCACAAGTGATAATATTGTCACCCATCAGACTATTTTCAATTGAATCTTGTCTTTACATATACTAAATAATATATGCGTGTGAAATTAGTTTTGATTTAAAATGTAACATTATCATGCACCTGTCGGAACAGGGGGGAAAAAACGTGTCATATGCACCTAAATAGCGAATGGAGGAAGCCTTTCCCCACAGTACATTTTTATACCAGCCTGGTAAACTATACTCCTGATGTAAAGCAAAGCAATGTGTTTAATATTAGGAACGTTGAGATATAAACTAAATAAATAAATAAATATAGTAGGTCTAGCCTATAGAAAGCTGATGGGATCCTCTTTTTAAGAGGCCATCAAAACAGTTGTCATAGTCTATAGAAATGTTTTGCAACATGAGCTCATGGACTCTAATGAAGTGTTGTATTTGCAATAGCATTTGCATTGACGTCAGAGTGATTAGAGAGACAATAGAGCGCTGAGTACCAGGCCATTAGCAACTGGCCGTTAGCAAGTTTGGTAGGCTACTAATGACCATCAGCGGCATCAGAGCTCAGTTTTGGAGAATCCGAGTTACCTTGACTAAACGGTCAGGTGGAATTTGACTGCGGCCATGACTTGTGGCGGTAATATGCTCACCGTAACAGCCCTAGCTGTCCAAACCCACAGTTTTATCAACCATCTGGGAGGCTTGTCTCAGATTATCCTGCAGGTGAAGAAGCAGGATGTGGAGGTCCTGGGCTAGCATGGTTACACGTGGTCTGTAGTTGTGAGGCCGGTTGGACGTATTGCCAAATTCTCTAAAACGACTTATGACCATTTAATTATCTGGCAACAGCTCTGGCGGACATTCTTGCAGTCAGCATGCCAATCACATGCTTACTCAAAACTTGAGACATCTGTGGCATTGTGGTGTGTGACAAAACTGCATATTTTAGAGTGGACTTCTGTTTACATTTGAGTAATTTAGCAGACACTATAAGTCGCTCTGGATAAGAGCAAGTGCATTCATCATAAGATAGCTATACATATCACAGGCATAGAAAGTACATTTTACCTCATTAATGTAGCTGTCAGTAGTGTCAGAACTAGAAGGTGTGGTGGGTGGAGGATTATTTAAAGATACTGTTTGAAGAGGTAGAGTTTCAGATGTTTTCAGAAGATGGGCAGAGACTGTTGTCCGAGCGTCAGCGGGAAGCTGGTTCCACCATAGGGGTGCCAGGACAAAGGAGAGCTTGGACTGGGCTGAGCAGGAGCTGCCCTTCCATATGGGTGCCAGGACAAAGGAGAGCTTGGACTGGGCTGAGCGGGAGCTGCCCTTCCATATGGGTGCCAGGACAAAGAGACCTGAGGTGGCAGAACGCAGTGCTCAGGTTAGAGTGTAGGGTTTGAGAATAGCCTGAAAGTAGGGAGGGGTAGTCCCTCTTGCTGTTCCGTAGTTAAGCACCAAGGTCTTATAGTGGAAGCGAGATTCAATTGGAAGCCAGTGGAGTGTGCGGATGAGCAGGGTGACATGAGAGAAATTGGCACGGTTGAAAACCAGGTGGGCTGCTGCATTCGTTGCAGGGGTTTGATGGCACAAGTGGGGAGCCCAGCCAACAGCGTGTTGCTATAGTCCAGACAGGAGAGGACAAGTGCCTAGATTAGGACATGCGCCACTTCCTGTTTAAGGTTTTTTAAATATATTTTTTTACCTTTATTTAACTAGGCAAGTCAGTTAAGAACAAATTCTTATTTTCAATGACGGTCTAGGAAGAGTTGGTTAACTGCCTTGTTCAGAGGCAGAATGACAGATTTGTACCTTGTCAGCTCGGGGATTCGATCTTGCAACCTTTCGGTTACTAGTCCAACGCTCTAACCAGTAGGCTACACTGCCGCCCCATGACCCAAGGTAGGGTCGGACTCTACGGATGTTGTAGAGCACGAACCTGCAGGAGCGGGTCACTGCCTTGATGTTTGCAGAGAACGACAGGGTGTTGTCCAGGGTCACGCAAAGCTTCTTTGCACTCTGGGAGGGTGACACTGGAGTTGTCAACCATGATGAAGAGGTCTTTGAGCAGGCAGGACTTTCCAGGGAGGAAGAGTAGTTTCATCTTGTCGAGGTTGAGCTTCAGGTGGTGGGCCAACATCCAAGTTGAGATGTATGTCAGGCACACAGAGATGCTTGTCGCCACACCTGGGTGTCAGAAGGGGGTGGGGGGGGAGTAGTTGAGTGTCATCCACATAGTAATGATAGGAGAGACCATGTGAGGATATGACGGAGCAGTGTGACTTGGTGTATAGAGAGAAGAGGGCCTGGGGTGCAGACACAGATCATCTCCACGTCACATGGTAGGAGCGGCCTGCCTGGTAGGATGCAATCCAAGAGTGTGCAGAGCCTGAGATGCCCAGCCTAAAGAAGGTGGAGAGGAATATCTGATGGATCACGTTGTCCAAAACAGCAGATAGATCTAGGAGGATGAGAACAGAGGAGAGAGAGTCAGCTTTGGCAGGGCGGAGAGCCTCAGTGACACAGAAAAGAGCAGTCTTGGTTGAGTGACCCGTCTTGAAGCCTGACTGGTTAGGGTCAAGATGAGAGTTCTGAGAGATATAACGAGAAAGTTGATCAGACACAGCACGCTCAAGTGTTTTGGAAAGAAACGAAAGGGAGACAGGTCTATAGTTTTTGACAGTTGAGTCAAGTGTTGGTTTCTTGAGGGCAGCAACTCGGGCCATTTTCAAGTCAGAGGGGATGCAGCCAGTGGTCAGGGATGAGTTGATGAGGGAAGTGAGAAATGGGAGAAGGTCTCCAGAGATGGTCTGGAGAAGGAAGGAGGGGATGGGGGTTGAGTGGCCAGACCTCACTAGTGACAGGATGTCATCTGGAGAGAGGGGGGAGAAAGAGGTCAAGGCGTAGTTTAATTCTTGTGTGAGTGGACACAATATGCTGAGTGTATGAGTAGTGGATGTAGTCAACCTTTTTTTCCAAAGTGGTTGACAAAGTCATCCACAGAGAGGGAGGAGGGGCGGAGGATTAAGTAGGGAGGAGAACATGGGAAATAGTTTGCTAGGGTTAGAGGCAGAAGATGGACATTTAGAAAGTGGCTTTAGCAGCAGATACAGAGGAAGAGAGGGTAGAGAGTGTAGAGAGAGGAGGGAGGGAAAGGATGATAGGTCCTCCAGAACATAGGTTTTTCTACATTTTCGCTCAGTTGCCCACAGCCCTGTTCTGTAAGCTCAGCCACGGAGCAGGAGGGGAGGGCCGAGCCAGCCAGGAGGAAACGGGACAGTGAGTCATAGGATGCGGAAAGGGAGGAGGGTAGGGTCGAAGAGGCGGAAGGAAGAAGGATTTAGCAGAAGGGAGAGATGATTGGATAGAAGAGGAAAGAGTAGTGGGAGCGAGAGAGTGAAAATTGCGACGGCGCATTACCATCTAGGTAGGGGCTGAGTGGTTAGGGTTGGAGGAAAGGGAGACAGAAAAATAAACAAAGTAGTGATCAGAGACCTGGAAGGGGGTTGCAGTGAGATTAGTAGGAAAGAAAACTCTAGTAAAGATAAGGTCAAGCGTATTGCCTGCCGTGTGAGATGGAGGGGATTGGTAAAGGGTGAGGCCAAAAGAGGCAAGGAGGGGAAAGATTTGGAAGGAAATTCATTTGAAGGCAGATATTGGCAGGTTGAAGTCGCCAAGTACGAAGATGTGAGCCATCGTCGGGAAATTATCTTACCAAGGTGTCAAACTCATTGAGGGATAAGTCGGACCACAGAGTGAAGGAAAAGCAGCCAACAAGTGCTCAGCATATGTGGGAACTCCTGTAAGACTGTTTGAAAAGCATTCCAGGTGAAGTTGGTTAGGAGAAAATGCCAAGTGTGCAGAGTACAGGGTGGCTATTTGAAGAATCTCAAATATAAAATATTTTTTGATTTGTTTAGCACTGTTTTGGTTACTATATGATTCCATATGTGTTCTTTCATAGTTTAAGTATTCACTACTATTCTACAATGTAGAAAATAATTTTTAAAAACTAAGAAAACCCTTTAATGACTAGGTGTTGCAGTTTGGATTTACGCATCCTGAAAATAAACGCTTAGACGGCAAAGGCTTTCTGTGGCAGAAAAATCTCTGTAGAACAATTCCTATCCCTTAGGGGTCTCAAAGAAGCATAGAGGGTTTAAAGTGTATCTGTGTCTTTCCAAGTGTCCAAGCCATAGACTGTTCACTCTGCTACCCCCCGGCAAACAGTACCGGAGCATCGCCTCTCGGACCAACAGGCTCCGAGACAGCTTCTACACCCAAGCAAAAAGACCACTAAATACCAATAAGACTGCTAAAATTGTTAATTAAATGGTTACACAGATCTGCACTGACCCTATGCACACTCACAAGACACATACATACATACATACATACATACATACATACATACATACATACATACATACATACATACATACATACATACATACATACATACATACATACATACATACATACATACATACATACATACATACATACATACATACATACATACACACAACACAAACACACTTTTGCACTCATATGCTTCTGCTACTCTGTTCTTTACTATCATCATCATCAATCCTGATACCTAGTCACTTTAACCTGCATTCATGTAGATACAGTACCTTCAACGAGTATACATACAGCCTTGACTTAATCCACATTTGTTGTGTTAAAGCCTGAATTCAAAATGGATTAAATAAATAAAAACACACCCACCTACACACAATACCCCATAATGACAAAGTGAAAACATGCTTAGAAATGTTTGCTAATGTATTGAAAATGAATTGCAGAAATATCTTAAGTACATACCGTAACAGTCAAAAGTTTGGACGCACCTACTCATTCAATAGTTTTACTTTTACCATTTTCTACATTGTAGATAAATAGTGAAGACATCAAAACTATGAAATAACACATATGGAATCATGTAGAACCAAAAAAAGTGTTAAAACAATGAAGAGCCGACTTTGGGATGAGTTCCTCTGAGTTCCTCTGTCCAGTGTATGTGTTCTTTTGCCCATCTTAATCTTACTGGCCAGTCTGAGATATGGCTTTCGCTTTGCAACTCTGCCTAGAAGGCCAGCATCCCAGAGTCGCCTCTTCACTGTTGACGTTGACTTTGAGACTTGTTTTGCGGGTACTATTTAATGAATCTACCAGTTGAGGACTTGTGAGGCGTGTGTTTCTCAAACTAAACACCGATATACTTGTCCTCTTGCTCAGTTGTGCACTGGGGCCTCCAACTCATCTTTCTATTCTGGTTAGAGCCAGTTTGCGCTGTTTTGTGAAGGGAGAGGTACACAGCGTTGTATGAGATCTTCAGCTTCTTGGAAATTTCTCACATGGAATAGCCTTCATTTCTCAGAATAAGATTAGACTGATGAGTTTCTGAAGAAAGGTCTTTGTTTCTGGACATTTTGAGCCTGTAATTGAACCCACAAATGCTGATGCTCCAGATACTCAACTAGTCTAAAGAAAGCCAGTTTTCAGCTGTGCTAACATAATTGCAAAAGGGGATTCTAATGATCAATTAGCTAATCCAAATTTATCATTTTAAAAGGCTGGAACATAGGAGTGATGATTGCAGATAAATGGGCCTCTGTACGCCTATGTAGATATTCCATTAAATCAGCTGTTTCCAGCTACAAGTCATTTACAACATTAACAATGTCTACACTGTATTTCTAATCAATTTTATGTTATTTTAAATGGACAAAAAAAAGGAATTTCCTTGTTTTTGAAAGAAAAGCTGTGACCCCAAACTTGAGTGGTAGTGTATACATGAAACGTTTATTTCTAGTGCAGTCGCATATACAATCAACCGCAATGATGAAACTGGCTCTCATGAGGACCGCCACAGGAAAGGAAGACCAAGGTACCTCTGCTGCAGAGGATAAGTTAATTAGAGTTACCAGTATCAGAAATGGCTGCCCGAATAAATGCTTCAGAGTTCAAGTAACAGACATATCAACACCAACTGTTCAGAGGTGACTGCGTGAATCAGGCCTTCATGGTTGAATTGCTGCAAAGAAACCACTACTAAAGGACACCAATAAGAAGAAGAGACTTGCTTGGGCCAAGAAACGCGAGCAATGGACATTAGACCAGTGGAAATCTGTCCTTTAGTCTGACGAGGCCAAATTTGAGATTTTTGGTTCCAACCGCTGTCTTTCTGAGACCCAGAGTAGGTAAACGGATGATCTCCACATTTGTGGTTCCCACCATGAAGTATAGAGGAGGTGTGATGGTGTGCATGTGCTTTGCTGGTGACACTGTCAGTGACTTATTTAGAATTTAAGGCATACTTAACCACCATGGCTACCACAGAATTCTGCAGCGATACACCCTCCTATCTGGTTTGCGCTTAGTGGGAGTATCATTTGTTTTTCAACAGGACAATCACCCAAAACACACCTTGAGGCTGTGTAAGGGCTGTTTGAACAAGGAGAGTGATGGAGTGTTTCATCATATGACCTGGCCTCCACAATCAACTCAATTGAGATGATTTTGGATGAGTTGGACAGCAGAGTGAAGGAAAAGCATTGGAAAAGCATTTCATGTGAAGCTGGTTGAGAGGATGCCAAGAGTGTGCAAAGCTGTCATCAAGGCAAAGGGTGGCTACTTTGAAGAATCTGAAATATATTTTAATTCATATAACACTTTTTTGGTTACTACATGATTCCATATGCGTTATTTCATAGTTTTGATGTCTTTACAAATAAAGAAAAACCCTGGAATGAGTAAGTGTGTCCAAACTTTTGACTGGTACTCTGTGTGTGTGTGTGTGTGTGTGTTGTTATTTATATACATCTAACACACAAACACTACATGTCTATATAGGTCTTAATCCCATTTTACCTTTAGATGTGTGTATTGTTAGATATTACTGCACTGATGGAGCTAGGAATACAAGTATTTCACTACACCTGCAATAAAATCTGCTAAATATGTGTATGCAACCAATAAAAAATGTAAAATGTGATTTCATGCTTTTCAGCAACTGGGAGACTGGTAGGGATAAAGGGAACAATGAACGGAGCCAAATCCTTGATGAGGATACTTGAATCCCATTGAAAATCTGTGGAAAGACTTGAAGATTGCTGTTTGCTCTAACTTCACCAAATCTAGATGTGCAAAACTGATAGACATACCAAAACGACTCAAAGCTGTAATCGCAGCCAAAGGTGCTTCTTCAAAGTATTTACTCAGGCGTGTGAATACCTACGTAAATTAGACTTTTACATTTTTATTTTATTTAACTAGGCAAGTCGATTAAGAACAAATTCTTATTTACAATGACGGCCTATTTCGGCCAAACCAATTGTGCGCCGCCCTATGGGACTCCCATACAGCCTGGATTCAAACCAGGGATTGTAGTGATGCCTCTTGCACTGAAATGCAGTGTTTTAGACCGCTGCTGTATTTCATTTTCAATGAATTTGACACTGTCATTATAGGGTGTTTTGTGTAGATGGGTGAGAAAAATAATATACTTAATCCATTTTGAATTCAGGCCGTTACAACAAAATGTGGATTAAGTCAATGGGTATGAATACTTTTGGAATGCACAAATGCTTTGTAATCCTGCACATTTCTCTGGTACTGGTACTTCCTGTATATAGCTTCATTCTTGTATTTTATTCCAAGTGTTAACATTTTATTCTTACTTTTTAACTCTGTATCGTTGGGAAGGGCTCGTATTAAGCAAACATTTCACTGTCAAGTTTACACCTGTTGTATTCTGCAAATTTGATAAATAAAACATTTTGGGTGTGTGTATCGCAACCCAATTCAAAACTTATGGGAGATTCTGGAGCCACCTAAAACAGCGGTTTCCACCACTATCAACAGAACAGCAAATGATGGAATTTCTCATAGAAGAATGGTGTTGAATTCCTCCAATAGAGTTCCAGACACTTGTAGAATCTATGCCAAGGCGCATTGAAGCTGTTCTGGCGGCTCATGTTGGCCCAACGCCTAATTAAGACACTATATTGGGGTTTCCTTTATTTTGGCAGTTACCTGTAACTCAAGGCAGGATTAGCTAAAGTTTTAATTTACATGTTGGTTTCTTAAAGTCAAGGAGAGACTGCAATTCGTACTATGGTTAGTCACTGCCACCAACCATTAATATCATATACAGTTAGCATACTCTAAATTCAATGGCCAAATCATCTGAAAGTAACTTCAACCAAGTCGTCGAGTTTTGTGTGTGTATATTTAAAATAAACCTTAATACATCTGAAAACATGTAGATTTGCAGGCAATTCGCTTTAAAACAGATTTTGTTTGCTGGGCTGGACCCACGGAAAAATTGACACCCCTAGAAAACTTGGCAACCCTGAATAATACTATAGGTTATAATAATACAAGATATTATACGCTTACCAACATTCGCTGAGGAGTCTCTGATCTCTTCCCCTGCACATGTTGGTAACCTTAGCAGCAGGATAAACGCCCATACGCACACGATGCACTCTAGAAACACAATTATCAGAGTTAATTCATTGAGAAACAACCTATACTAACCAGGGTTGGCGACTTTGATTAAATATGTTCGGGGGGGGAATTAATTGTAAGGAACTCACCTCTCATTGTAAGATGTAATGCATAAAACGCACCTTCAAAGCACGCGCTCTTCTCAGTAAGGCAGTGCAACAAAAAGTAGTTATTAGAGTACTCTCATAAATAAACACCCATACCCGAAACGAAGTATTTTCTGACAGGAAACTGTTTAGATACCATCTAAAAACTGACAAGTCCACACAGAATTACATACAGGACATTATGACTGCAAGAATGTAGGAGCGAAACGAGTAGTGTAGCTCCCCATCTCCTGGTTCACTTTCAGTATGCAGCCTTCTCAACACCCAGATTGGCTAGTGTGTAAAGTAGTTTAATGGCTCCATCTATTGGTTGTTATGAGAGCATTACAATCCTAGTGAAGATACTTTAAACTAGTATGAATACTTGCTTTTCCTGCAATTGCAATATCCTTGAATTCTGCAAATTACACACCCTGAAAATCATCATCATCGTAAGTGTAACCAGTATAGAGGTAAAATGGTTTTATATTGGATATTCAGTTCTCTCGTCAATAGCTATTGAACCAAACATGCCATTACTATGAACATAGTATATTCTGAATCGTTTTTTAAAAACGATTTCAGATTTCAATCTTCAATAGCTCTTACACAAAGCGTTCCAAAGATTATGAAAATGACATATTCTGAATCGGGGGAGGATAGACAAAAACGTACAGAGTCATCATTTAGGATGTGGAGTTCCAGGTCCCAGAGGGAATTTACAATGCAGGAGGGAAAAAATAAGAATAAGAAACAAACTTTTAAAAACACGAGGCTACGTCCATTTGATGCAGGCCTACATGCAACACGCATCTGCAGTGGGGAACTTTACTGAAAGAAACCTTTTATTTATCTTCTTCTGTGGGTTTTATGGCGAACTCTTTGAGGACAATACAGTGCCACTGACACGGCCTGCAACGGAAACATGCGGTCTCTCCTTCACTGCAGCCGAGGTGAGTAAGACATTTAAACGTGTTAACCCTCGCAAGGCTGCAGGCCCAGACGGCATCCCCAGCCGCGCCCTCAGAGCATGCGCAGACCAGCTGGCCGGTGTGTTTACGGACATATTCAATCAATCCCTATACCAGTCTGCTGTTCCCACATGCTTCAAGAGGGCCACCATTGTTCCTGTTCCCAAGAAAGCTAAGGTAACTGAGCTAAACGACTACCGCCCGTAGCACTCACTTCCGTCATCATGAAGTGCTTTGAGAGACTAGTCAAGGACCATATCACCTCCACCCTACCTGACACCCTAGACCCACTCCAATTTGCTTACCGCCCAAATAGGTCCACAGACGATGCAATCTCAACCACACTGCACACTGCCCTAACCCACCTGGACAAGAGGAATACCTATGTGAGAATGCTGTTCATCGACTACAGCTCGGCATTCAACACCATAGTACCCTCCAAGCTCGTCATCAAGCTCGAGACCCTGGGTCTCGACCCCGCCCTGTGCAACTGGGTACTGGACTTCCTGACGGGCCGCCCCCAGGTGGTGAGGGTAGGCAACAACATCTCCTCCCCGCTGATCCTCAACACGGGGGCCCCACAAGGGTGCGTTCTGAGCCCTCTCCTGTACTCCCTGTTCACCCACGACTGCGTGGCCACGCACGCTCCAACTCAATCATCAAGTTTGCGGACGACACAACAGTGGTAGGCTTGATTACCAACAACGACGAGACGGCCTACAGGGAGGAGGTGAGGGCCCTCGGAGTGTGGTGTCAGGAAAATAACCTCACACTCAACGTCAACAAAACTAAGGAGATGATTGTGGACTTCAGGAAACAGCAGAGGGAACACCCCGATGGAACAGTAGTGGAGAGGGTAGCTAGTTTTAAGTTCCTCGGCATACACATCACAGACAAACTGAATTGGTCCACTCACACTGACAGCGTCGTGAAGAAGGCGCAGCAGCGCCTATTCAACCTCAGGAGGCTGAAGAAATTCGGCTTGTCACCAAAAGCACTCACAAACTTCTACAGATGCACAATCGAGAGCATCCTGGCGGGCTGTATCACCGCCTGGTACGGCAACTGCTCCGCCCTCAACCGTAAGGCTCTCCAGAGGGTAGTGAGGACTGCACAACGCATCACCGGGGCAAACTACCTGCCCTCCAGGACACCTACACCACCCGTTGTTACAGGAAGGCCATAAAGATCATCAAGGACATCAACCACCCGAACCACTGCCTGTTCACCCCGCTATCATCCAGAAGGCGAGGTCAGTACAGGTGCATCAAAGCTGGGACCGAGAGACTGAAAAACAGCTTCTATCTCAAGGCCATCAGACTGTTAAACAGCCACCACTAACATTGAGTGGCTGCTGCCAACACACTGTCATTGACACTGACCCAACTCCAGCCATTTTAATAATGGGAATTGATGGGAATTATGTAAACATATCACTAGCCACTTTAAACAATGCTACCTTATATAATGTTACTTACCCTACATTATTCATCTCATATGCATATGTATATACTGTACTCTACATCATCGACTGCATCCTTATGTAACACATGTATCACTAGCCACTTTAACTATGCCACTTTGTTTACTTTGTCTACACACTCATCTCATATGTATATACTGTACTCGATACCATCTACTGTATGCTGCTCTGTACCATCACTCATTCATATATCCTTATGTACATGTTCCTTATCCCCTTACACTGTGTATAAGACAGTAGTTTTGGAATTGTTAGTTAGATTACTTGTTGGTTATCACTGCATTGTCGGAACTAGAAGCACAAGCATTTCGCTACACTCGCATTTAACATCTGCTAACCATGTGTATGTGACAAATAAAATTTGATTTGATTTGATTTGATTTGAACTACACCCCCAAAAAAGTGTATAGCCACTACAAACTGGACAGGGTTAAAACATTTTTCTTTAAAGAAAATCCATATGTGATGGGGAAAACTAACTTCATCCACCCAAATAAAAACAAAACTCCCACTTCTTCCTCCTTTCAAATCTTTGCATATGGCTCTAGTCCAATATTGGACTAAATGAGCCTAATGTTAATCCTTAGTTTAATGACCTTACTTGTTCTGTTTAAAGTGTGAATTGGCTCTTGGAGCCAAAACAGGCAAATACTCCAATTAAAGCTGATTCGATTTTCAATTGTGGTATAGTTCTAGAAACATAACCGGTTTTAACTCAGTTGCAGCCAACAGTATTTGTCAGACAGTGTAAACACATTTGTTGTGTCTCTGCTGACAAGGTAAAAATCTGTCGTTCTGCCCCTGAGCAAGGCAGTTAACCCACTGTTCCCCGGGCACCAAAGACGTGGATGTCGATTGTGGCAGCCCCCCGCACCTCTCTGATTCAGAGTTGGGTTAAATGAGGAAGACACATTTCAGTTGAATGCATTCAGTTGTACAAATTACTAGGTATCCCTCTTTCCCTTTCTTCCGTTTACAAACAGGTGTTTGGAGATGCAGATAGCTAATTAGCACAAATAGTCCACTCTGTCTTCAATCTGTTTTCCGTAAACAAGCGCTGTTACATGGAAATATGGCCGTGTGGGAACACTAACCCTATAAAGTTGTATATCAATTTAAACTTTTTTTTAATGATTTCTCGCCGATATAAAAGATAAAGTCTTAATGCTTCCAAACCGCAATGTGTGTGTTACTGTTCAGAAGCTTTGCGGCTCTTAACAAAACTCCCCCCTACAGAAGACACCTTCATCCAATGACACTTATGTGTAATGTAATGGAACTGAAAGTCATGATCAAGGGCTAGTACGTCCCGTGACAATACTCCATGCAATTCCTTCAACGAGAAGTCTTTCCGTCCCAGGAACCGCTCCAACGACTCCACAATGATATCTATTTTCCTGGACTTCCTGTGGCACTGTCCTTGGCAGTGCCATTCATCACCATAGCTATAAAGACCACAAAGTACACCTTCTTAACCTGTAAAATATCTGGGTCTTGCTGGTGAAAGGCAACCCCTGCAGCCTGCAGTGAAGGCCTATCTACCACTAGGGCTGTTACCTTATTGCCAAACCGGCAGTCACAAGTCATGAAGGCAGCCAAATTCCATGTGACCGTTTAGCCAAAGTAATTAGGCTTCTCCAAGCTCTGATGCTGCTGATGGGCCTACCAAACTTGCGAATTGCCTGGTACTCAGCACTCTATTGTCCCTCTAAACACTCTGACATCAATGCAAAGGTCATCGAAAATCTAATCAAACACTCCATGAGAGCCCATGAGCTATTGTTGCGCAACATTTATATAGGCTATGCAATTGCTTGAGAAAAAACAGAGTGATCATCTTTCTATAGGCTAGGCTTACTATATTTATTTCTCAACTTTCCTAATATTAAGCACATTGCTTCTCTTCACAACAGGAGTATAGCCTACCTGGCTGACATGAAAATCAACCACGGGAAAAGTGTCCTCCATTCACTATTTAAGTGCATAGATGACATGTATTTTTTTCCGCCGCCACTGTTTTGAGACAGGTGCATGATAAGGTCCATTCTAAATCAAAACAAATGTCCCACATATATTATTTAGTATATGTAAAGAGGAGATTAAATAAAGAATCGTCTGCTGGGTGACAATACTATCACTTTTGAATGATGTATTATCACTTGTGAATGATGCCCAGCGTAAGGCAAGAAACAATGCCTTTTTTTTGCGACTTTTTCTAATCATAGTCTCACACCTCATGTAGCCTAGCCCATAGACCTATATGTTTTAATAAAGTTTGTATCACAAGAAGTGGCCAAAAACTTCTTAAAATGAAACACATGAATCCGCTTTACAGGTGTAGAGCCTAACTGGCATACATAAGCAGCGTGTGAGATTCAAGTTTGGGGAAGATAATTTCCTCTATAAAAATGCACCTTTATAATAAAAGCATTACATGTATAATCACATTTGTGGTCACTTTTGATAAAGGTGTTTTCCTGCTAATGGAACATTCACACTGCCCTGTGCCCATTGCTGCACTTATAACGTGAAGAAGAATTTATCAACATTTTATGCTAAACGTTCTGATCTGTTGTCAGCTTCATTGCGTAAAAACATTGTTTTGATGCTAGTGGTTGTATTAATTTGGGATCTATAGTATTCCACAACTGTTCCTGACTATGTTTGGAATATTTATTTCTTGCACAGAATAGGTCAACTTTTGTAATATGGGGGATAGTAGATTGACATAGGCTAGTACTTTTGCTGTTCGTTAGGCCTACTTGTCTTGTTGGCTGATGAAAAGTAAATGTGGACAGTTCTTCCTAATTCTTCAATATTGCACCTCGGAATTGGATAAGGACACGCGCATTTGCGTTCCTGATGTTTCTGTCTTCACTTGTAGCCTGTGAGAAACACCTGATCACGTGATGGAGAGCCATGTGAGTGAGATGTGCTTCAGAGCACGCAGCACTCAGTGAGAAGGGAATTATAATTATTATATTCGGCCACTGGCCGTAAAAGGCATAGTTTTTTTTTTAGGGGGCATTCTGGCCACACAAAGGGGACACTGCCGGGAAATTCAAGGCATTATCAAGTGCTTGTCAAATTGTGAATGAGAGACTGATGAAGTTAGTATAGCCTATGCAAAAAAAACAAAGCAGAGTTCATGCCTTTCATGCAACCTTTTTCAAATCATCATTAGAGTCGCATCATGCACCTTACAATGGATTAAAAATCAAAACATACAGCTCAACATTTGTAGAACAACTAAAGTTACATTAATAACTCTAAATTAAGCATATAGGAGTACCTGTTTATTTGTTAACTGCTCAACACAGAATAGCAGCATGTGCGCACTCCCTCAAATCGTTTGGAGAAAATATCCTTTGTATTTTATTCAGCTTTGTTCAATTGTATTATTCATACTATGAAATAATAATAACGCTATCGGAATTCTAAACAAATCTTGTCCTTTAAATGAACTAGTGTAGCCCATAGCCATAGCCAGATGAGGACCTAACATAAGGACAACTCAGAGTATGCTATTCTGTTCTTCTGAAATAGACTACATTTTCTTCATATCATGTTTCTTTAGACCTGTCTAAAATAAATAATGGATTTATTGTGATGGTGTAGGCTATATTACATGGATTTATTAGACTTTTTAAAATGTAGATGTTTCAAAGGTCTGCATCAGTGGCTTGTAGGCTATGTGCGGAAGCGAGGAGATGCTAAATGTGTTTATGTTAATTAACGGTCATTACCATGACCCTTGACAATCACCAGCTGACGAAATGTCATGACGGCCACAGCCCTATCCACCACCATGGACTCTTCAGGAAGACCATTCGAACCCTTAACATTTATAATAGCTGCTGCATAGGAAATGCTCTGTACAGCCCTGACCTTGGCCACCTCATTCTCTTTCACCCTTGTCGGGCATTTCAAAGAGGTGGCTTCATGGTTCCCACCACAATTGCAACATGTCACATTGCCATCACTTTTAAAACACATGATATGACCTTTTCCACAACTGAGACATCTCGGCTTCTCCCTTCTGCAGACACTTGAAATACACACACAAAAAGCTTTCCAGTGATCACACTGCATTGGTCTTGGGATAAATGCTCTGACTCTGTAGTTTATATACCCCAACTGCACCTGAGTAGGGAAAGACTCCATGTAAAAAAAACTAAAGAACAGATAGACTCTTCATTTTCTCTTGATTTACCACACAATTCATTCGACATGCAACAATCAGTACTGGAATATTGTTAATCTCGACAACATCGACTTACCGTTAGATGCCAGATATTACCCTCTAGGGGTGCCCTATTCCGAAGAGGCACACACAACACGTCAAACTTCTCAAAATCGGGTGAGAAGCAACACACGTTCCTTCTGATCCTCAGCAGTACAAGAAATCAAAACAAGCCCACTTCTCGTGATTCTCACAGCCTTACTTTACCCAGCACTCTCTCCACCAGTTTGGACCTCTCAAACTGTACTCCTACAAGATAAGAATGGACACTCAGCACTGTACGTTACTTTGCTTTATTTTCCATTCTTTTGGACAATAGTCACATTTTCCTTGATTCCACTGCCATTACATTCAAGATCCGCATCAGTGTTCGTCATCTTTTTTTCCCCTATCAGAAATAAATATCTTTCTTCTTCTATGTTATTATTGCGGTCCGCAACCATATGTTAGAGGTGCATGCCGCCACCCACGGGCAACACACTAATTGTTCCCAAAGACAAAGAAACAAAAACCAAATAGTTCTTCTTTAATCAGATTCAAATGTCAACTCCGATCGCTGCATGCTCTGGGGCCTGAGAAGGAAGAGCGTCTTCGGACAAAATTTCTTGAAATGTTTTGGGTGTGAAGTCCTGGAGACCCAAAAACCTTTCAGCCGCAGATACAGGTATGGCCAGTTCCTTGGACTTCTTATTTGTTTGTGAAGTATTATTAATCACATGTGCAATAAACTCAACAAAATCTACCTTATTCAAGATCAGCATATCACTTTCCCTCAACTGTTAAACGACACTCTGAATTTCCACAAGCTGCGAGGCATCCACCTCCATATCTTCAGCTCCACTCGCTCCTTCATCTATTTCACGTACCTCTGTGTAGGAGACCTGCTGTACAGCCCTGACCCTTGCCACTACAAACTCTGGGGAATTGGGAACGTGATTTCCAGCACAATTGCAACACTGTACATCCTCAGATTCTTCAGCAACATTCTTTTGGCACACACTTGACACATGGCCATACCTTTTGCAATTATGGCAAAAAAAAGAAAATAAACCTCATTTTTCTTCTTCCATGCATTAAGGTGGTCCGTAAACAAACGTTAGAGGTGCATGCCGCTACCGACTGTACTGGAGTGTCTAGTCTAACACAGCTTACAGACTAAATGTATAAAGAAACAAATATTAAGAAAAACTAAACCCTCCTGAGTAAATCCACATGTGGATTTATCACAATGAAATATCACAATGTGCCATCCCAGCAACAATATTTGTGACCTGTTACCTCAAGAAAAGGGCAACCAGTGAAGCACAAACACCACTGTAAATACAAACTATATTTATCTGTCTATTTATTTGCCCTTTTGTACTTCAAATATTTGCACAATGTTACACGACTATACTGTACAGACAGTAATATAACATTTGAAACGTCTCTAGTCTTTTGAAACTTTTGTGAGTGTAAGTTTCACTGCACACTTTTGTTTATTATCTATTAAAAACTTTTTTTTAAAGAAATTATGAAACAGTCTGACGACTATTTGTATAAGCTTTGAAATTATATCTATCTCAACCATTTATCTTTCCTAGAGTGATGAAGACAGACTTGGATGTCTGATGGTATGGTGGGGCATGCAAAATAGGTAAACTTTGAGCATCTTTATCTCATGAATGTTTTGGCGATGGGCAAATACATTACCGTTCAAAAGTTTGGGGTCACTTAGAAATGTCCATGTTTTTGAAAGAAAAGCCATTTTTTTGTCCGTTAAAATAAAATAATAACATCAAATTGACCAGAAATACGGTGTAGACATTGTTAATGTTGTAAATTACTATTGTAGCTGTTAAAGGCCGATTTTGTAATGGAATATCTACAAAGGCCTATTATCAGCAACAATCACTCCTGTGTTCCAATGGCACGTTTGTCACGTTCGTCGTAAGAATTATCGGACCAAAGCACAGCATGATATGGTTTCCACATGTTTATTAACTGAAACACACAAAAACAGTAAAGAATGAACAAACTGTGAAGTCAATTTAATGCTCACAGGCAACTAAACAAAAACAAGATCCCACAACCTCAGGGGGGAAAAATAACTACTTAAATATGATCCCCAATTAGAGACAACGACAACCAGCTACCTCTAATTGGGAATCACACAAAACACCAACATAGAAAAAGAAACTAGAACACAACATAGACATAGATATACTAGATCACCCCCTAGTCACGCTCTGACCTACTACACCATAGAGAAACAATGGCTCTCCATGGTCAGGGCGTGACAACGTTGTGTTAGCTAATCTAAGTTTATCATTTTAAAAGGCTAATTGATCGTTAGTAAAACCCTTTTGCAATTATGTTAGCACAGCTGAAAACTGTTGTGCTGATTAAAAGCAATACAACTGGCCTTTAGACTAGTTGAGTATCTGGAGCATCAGCATTTTTGGTTCGATTACAGGCTCAAAATGGCAAGTAACAAATAACTTTCTTCTGAAACTCGTCAGTCTATTCTTGTTCTGAGAAATGAAGGCTATTCCACGTGAGAAATTGCCAAGAAACTGAAGATCTCGTACAACGCTGTGTACAAACTGGCTCTAACCAGACTAGAAAGAGGAATGGGAGGTCCTGGAGTCGCCTTTTCACTGTTGACATTGAGACTTGTTTTGCGGGTAGTATTTAATGGCAGTTGAGCACATGTGAGGCGTCTGTTTCTCAAACTAGACACTCTAATGTACTTGTCCTCTTGTTCAGTTGTGCACAGAGGAATCCCACTCCTCTTTCTATTCTGGTTAGAACCAGTTTGCGCTGTTCTGTGAAGGGAGTAGTACACAGCAGTGTACAAAATCTTCAGTTTCTAGGTAATTTCTCACATGGAATAGCCTTCATTTCTCAGAATAAAAATAGACTGACGAGTTTCAGAAGAAAGGTTTTTGTTTCTAGCCACAAATGCTGATGCTAAAGATACTCAACCAGTCTAAAGAAGGCCCGTTTTATTGCTTCTTTAATCAGTACAACATTTTTCAGCTGTGCTACCATAATTGCAAAAGGGTTTTCTAATGATCAATTAGCCTTTTAAAATTATAAACTTGGATTAGCTAACACAACGTGCCATTGGAACACAGGAGTGATGGTTGCTGATAATGGGGTCGCTGTACGCCTATTTAGATATTCTATTACAAATCAGCCGTTTCCAGCTACAATAGTCATTTACAACATTAACAATGTATACACTGATCAAGTTTTTATTTTAATGGACAAAAATGTTGCTTTTCTTTAAAAAACAAGGACATTTCTAAATGACCCCAAACTTTTGAACGGTAGTGTATGTATGGAAGGGTACGTTCAAATCAAAAGGGGTGCTGTCAAAAAGTGTTTGAATTCAAATGGATTTACCCTCCTACCTAATTCTGTACTTCTAAGAAAAGAAAATATTGTCCTACTATTTTTGTTTTGTTTTAACTCCACCATTCGTACATTTGAGCAATGAAGGTGACAGACAGTGAGTGACACATTCAATACCGGGACTGAGGGGAAGCTCGGGACTGACGGGTAGCTCGGGACTGAGGGGTAGCTCGGGACTGAGGGGAAGCTCGGGACTGAGGGGTAGCTCGGGACTGAGGGGAAGCTCAGAACTGAGGGGAAGCTCGGGACTGTGAGGAAGCTCAGGCAGGTTGATGGCTCTGGCAGATCCTGGCTGGCTGGTGGTTCTGGCAGATCCTGGCTGACTGGCGGTTCCGGCAGATCCTGGCTGGCTGGCGGATCCTGGCTGAATGGCGGATCTTGGCTGAATGGCGGATCCTGGCAGACTGGCGGAGCCTGGCTGACTGGCGGCTCTGGCTGCTCCATGCTGACTGGCGGCTCTGGCTGCTCCATGCAGACTGGCGGCTCTGGCTGCTCCATGCAGACTGGCGGCTCTGGCTGCTCCATGCAGACTGGCGGCTCTGGCGGCTCCATGCAGACTGGCGGCTCTGGCAGGAAACGGCGTAGAGCCGGCTTCATGACACTTGGCTCGATGCTTACTCTAGCCCGGCCGATACGAGGAGCTGGTATGTACCGTACCGGGCTATGCACCCGCACTGGAGACACCGTGCGCTCCACAGCATAACACGGTGCCTGCCCGGTCTCTCTAGCCCCCCGGTAAGCACAGAAAGTTGCCGCAGGTCTCCTACCTGGCTTCGCCATACTCCCTGTGTGTGTCCCCCCCAAGAAGTTTTGGGGCTGACTCTCGGGCTTCCATCCGCGTCACCGTGCTGCCTCCTCATACCAGCACCTCTCCGCCTTCGCCACCTCCAGCTCTTCTTTGGGGCGGCGATATTCTCCAGGCTGAGCCCAGGGTCCTTTACCATCCAATATCTCCTCCCATGTCCAGAAATCTGGATTACGCTGCTCCTGCTGCCGCTGCCTGTCACCACGCCGCTTGGTCCTGTTGTGGTGGGTGATTCTGTTAGGGATTTCCTCCTCTTCTTCCGAAGAGGAGAGGCAAAAAGGATCGGAGGACCAATATGCAGCGTGGTAAGTGTCCATGGTTCTTTTAATACAAAATAGTACACATGAACAACTGAATACAAAAAACAATAAACGTGGAAACCTAAACAGCCTTATCTGGTGCAAACAAACACTGAGACAGGAACAATCACCCACGAAACAATCAAAGAATATGGCTGCCTAAATATGGTTCCCAATCAGAGACAACGATAAACACCTGCCTCTGATTGAGAACCACTCCAGGCAGCCATAGACTATTCTAGACAACCCCACTAACCACAATCCCATGACCTACAAAAAACCCCAAGACAAAACACACCACATAAATAACCCTTGTCACACCCTGGCCTGACCAAAATAATAAAGAAAACACAAAATAATAAGACCAGGGCGTGACACACACAAACAGCATGATCAATTTGCTTGTTAACTCCTTTCTTCCATCTATGCGCTCTCCTCCTCTCACCTTTCCCCTTTGCTTGTGGACTTCAGTGCACAACACATCACCAGTCTGTGACCAGACAAAAAAACCTTTCCAAGCCAAACCTTCCTATCATAACTGCTCCACACCGCCTTATTTGTTGTCACTACATTGGCTAAGGTAATTGTCACCATACAGTGCATTCGGAAAGTATTCGGACCCCTTACGTTTTTCCAAATGTTGTTACATTACAGCCTTTTTCTATGTATTAAAAAAATCGACACACAATACCTAATAATGTCAAAGTGAAAACAGGTTACTAGAAATCGTTACAAATTTATAAAAAATACATGAAAAATACCTTATTTACATAAGTTCAGACCCTTTGCAATGAGACTCGAAATTGAACTCAGGTGCATCCTGTTTCCATTGATCATCCTTGAGATATTTCTACAACTTGATTGGAGTCCACCTGTGTTAAATTCTATTTATTGGACATGATTTGGAAAGGAGCACACACCTGTCTATATAAGGTCCCACAGTTAACAATGCATGTCAGAGCAAAAACCAAGCCATGAGTTCAAAGGAATTGTCCCTAGAGATCCGAGACAGGATTTTGTCAAGGCATAGATCTGGGGAAGGGTACCAAAAAAATTCTGCAGCATTGAAGGACCCCAAGAACACAGTGGCCTCCATCATCCTCAAACGGAAGAAGTTTGGAACCACCAAGACTCTTCCTAGAGCTGGCCGCTCGGCCAAACTGAACAGTCTAGGGAAGAGGGCCTTGGTCAGGGAGGTGACCAAGAACCTAATGGTCACTCTGACAGAGCTCCAGAGTTCCTCCGTGGAGATGGGACAACCTTCCAGAAGTACAACCATCTCTGCATTACTCCATCAATCAGGCATTTAGACAGAAGCCGCGCCTCAGTAAAAGGCACATGACAGCCTTGCCAAAAGGTACCTAAAGGACTTAGACCATGAGAAACAAGATTCTCTGGTCTGATGAAACCAAGATTGAACTTTGGCCTGAATGTCAAGCATCATGTCTGGAGGAAACCTGGCACCATCCCTACAGTGAAGCATGGTGGTGACAGCATCATATTGTGGGGATGTTTTTCAATGGCAGGGACTGGGAGACTAGTCAGCTATGAGGGAAAGATGAACAGAGCAAAGTACAAAGAGATCCTTGATGAAAACCTGCTCCAGAGAGCTCGGGACCCCCGACTGGGGCGAAGGTTCAACTTCCAACAGGATGACGACCCTAAGCACACAGCCAAGACAATGCAGGAGTGGCTTCGGGACAAACATCTGAATGTCCCTGAGTGGCCCAGCCAGAGCCTGGACTTGAACCTGATCAAACATTTTTTGGAGAGACCTGAAAATAGCTGTCCAGCGACGCTCCCCATCCAACCTGACAGAGCTTGAGAGGATCTGCAAAGAAGAATGGGAGAAACTCCCCAAATACAGTTTTATGAGCTCCTAACCAATTGTACTATTTTGTGTTTTTTTTTGCATTGTTTTATTTTATTTTGACCATAATGTTTCTCCCACCATCTCTTATGAGCTTCTGGATATCAGAACAGCGATTACTCAACTCAAACTGGACAAAGATTTTTTCTTTAACGAGTCTAAGGATTTACTGCTAACACCGGACCAGGCCCAAATCCCCTTCATTCGCATGAAGAAGGAACATGCAATCATTGGAGAATAAACTGGATGAACTCTGTTCAAGACTATTCTAGTATATCCTACCAACGGGACATAAAAACGGTAATATCTTATGTCTCACCGAGTCGTGGCTGAAAGATGACATGGATAATATACCATTGGCTGGTGTTTTCCATGCATCGGCAAAGCAGAACAGCTGCAACCGGTAAGACAAGGGGTGGTGGTCTGTGGCTATTTGTCAATAACAGCTGGTGCGCAAAATCAAATATTAAGGAAGTCTGAAGGTTTTGTTTGCCTGAGGTAGAGTAATTCATGATAAGCTGTAGACCACACTATTTACCAAGAGAGTTTTCATCTATATTTTCGTAGCTGTCTATTTACCCCCACAACGGATGCTGGCACTAAGACCGTACTCAACGAGCTGTAAAAGGCCATAAGCAAACAAGAAAACGCTCATCCAAAGGCGGGGCTCCTAGTTGCCAGGGACTTTAATGCAGGGAACTTAAATCCTTTTTACCTAATTCCAACCAGCATGTTACATGAGCAACCAGTGGGGAAAAAAACTCTAGACCACCTTTACTCCACACACAGAGATGGGTACAAAGATCTCTCTCACCCTCCATTTGGCAAATCTGACCATAATTCTATCCTCCTGATTACTGATTACAAGCAAAAACTAAAGCAGGAAGTACCAGTGACTCGCTCAATATGGAAGTGGTCAAATGACGGAGATGCTAAGCTACAGGACTGTTTTGCTAGCACAGACTGGAATATGTTCCGGGATTCATCCGATGGCATTGAAGGGTATACCACATCAGTCACCGGCTTCATCAATAAGTGCATCGATGACGTCGTCCCCAAAGGGACTGTCCGTTCATACCGCAACCAGAAGCCATGGATTACAGGCAACATCCTCGCTGAGCTAAAAGGTATAGCTCTGGACTCTAACCTGGACTTTTATAAGAAATCCTGCTATACCCTCCGACTAACCATCAAAAAGGCAAAGTGTAAATACACCTGCAATGCTTGCTGTTTGGGGTTTTAGGCTGGGTTTCTGTACAGCACTTTGAGATATCAGCTGATGTACGAAGGGCTATATAAATAAATTGGATTTGATTTGATTTGATTTTAAATACAGGACTAAGATGGAATCCTATGACACCAGCTCCAACGCTTGTCGAATGTGGCAGGGCTTACAAACTATTATGTAATACAAAGGGAAGCCCGCCTGCGAGCTGCCCAGTGACATGAGCCTACCAGACAAGCTAAATGACTTCTATGTGCACTTCGAGGCAAGGTACACTGAAGTATGCATGAGAGCACCAGCTGTTCCGGACTACTGTGTGAGCACGCTCTCCGTAGCCGAATGTGAGTAAGACCTGTAAACAGGTCAACATTCACAAGGTTGCAGGGCCAGATGGATTACGAGGACGTGTACTCTGAGCATGCACTGACATACTGGCAAGTGTCTTCACTGACATTTTCAACCTGTCTCTAACCGAGTCTGTAATACCTACATGTTTCAAGCAGACCACCATAATCCCTGTGCCCAAGAAAGCGAAGGTAACCTGCCCAAATGAATACCGACCCGTGCGTGCTTAGTCCCCTCCTGTACTCCCTGTTTACCCCTGACTGCATGGCCAAGCACGACTCCAACACCATCATTAAGTTTTCCGACGACACAACGGTGGTAGGCCTGATCACCGACAAGGATGAGACAGCCTATAGGGAGGGGGTCAGAGACCTGGCGTGGTGCCAGGACAATAATCTCTCCCTCAAAGTGATCAAGACAAAGGAGATGATCGTGGACTATATGAAAAGGAGGGCCGAGCACATTCTCATCGGCAGGTCTGTTGTGGAGCAGGTTGAGAGCGTCAAGTTTCTTGGTGTCCACATCACCAACAAACTTACATGGTCCAAACACACCAAGACAGTCGTGAAGAAGGCATGACAATGCCTATTCCCCCTCAGGAGGCTGAAAAGATTTGGCAAAGGTCCTCAGATCCTCAAAAAGTTCTACAGCTGCACCATTGAGAGCATCCTCACTGGTTGCATCACTGCCTGGTTTGGCAACTGCTCTGCCTCCGAGTGCAAGGTTCTACAGAGGGTAGTGCATGTGGCCCAGTACATCACTGGGGCCAAGCTTCCTGCCATACAGGATCTCTATAGCAGGCGGTGTCCGAGGAAGGCCTGAAAAATTGTTAAAACCTCCAGCCACCTAAGTCATAGACTGTTCTTTCTGCTACCGCACGGCAAGTGGTACCGGAGCGCCAAGTCTAGGTCCAAAAGGCTTCTTAACAATTACCTCTGAGGAGCCTCCACTGACACAATCTGTACGAAAACCATTCACATGCTTGCCAACCAGATGTAATGATGAGTTTAATGTACAATGTCCTAGGTTCAACTGAACAAACAGCACCTCTTCCTTCCTGATCGGACCTTTGAATCTTGGTCCACAGACCTTTCTTTGGAGGGCATATAAATGTTGGCCCTTGGGCTCGCTGTCTCAACATTTCTGCCACACATCTATCATAATGGCTCTAATTTGACATTTTGCCTCACCTATACCCAGGGAAGCAATAATACAAATCTAGTTTGAAAGCACTTTTGTCTACCTGATCTACTTTCATTCCCGCCCACTCCCGAGTGGGCTCAGACCCAGCAGAATCGCACTACTACACCCAGTCTCTCCAGAATAGTAGGTCACTCCTATTAGATTTGCCAGATGATAAACTATTCAATACAGACGGGGAATCTGAGCATACTACAATTCTGACAGGTTTAACATCCTCCACCCACTGGAGGGCAACAACTATCGCCAACAGTTCAACAGAGTAAACTTAAAGTTCATTTGTTAGTCTTTGATATATCTCCACATCAAATTCAGGAATGTAAACTCTTGTTTTGTGCGACCACTATCTCGGACTTTGGAGCCATCAGTAAAAAATGATAAAAGCTTCTACCAGTGTAATTGTTAACCAGTACCATAGAGATAGATAAATGACTAATCTTTATATCTGTGCCATTATAGCGCCTGTGACAGCAGGGCATCGCTATTGAGGCTACAACCCTTAGGAATCCCCACCCATTTGACTACTCTGACTACTTTAACATTTTGGCAGCATGGTGGAAGCCCTCAATGGCCCTGCCCATGTTAAAATGGCCTTTGGGCCACTAAAGGCCTATATCATTCTCCATGACCAGTATATTATTTTTTCTTCTTCTCTAAGGTTTTATGGCATACCACAACTAAGTGCTGTATTGTTGCCACCAACTGGATGGGGGTGAATAAATTCATAAAAGAAAAGCAGTGTAGGCTGCAGTGTAGGCCTACCGGTATTCACTACCATGGGACCTTTACAAATCTTTCTACCTGTTTGACAGCCTCCACATAGAAGACTCTCTAAAGCGCCCTGACTTTCACTCTAATTGGGCATTCCAAGGACTTCAATTCATGATCTCCACCACAGTTACAGCACTTTGCTCTTTCATCATTCTCTCCTGCTACACATTCTCCTTCATAGTGTTTTTTTCCATACATATCCCACACATTTGCATCTTCTTATTCTTCTTTATTTATTGGCAGACTACAACCAAGAAAAGGTGTATTGCCACCACCTACTTAATATTTTTTCAAGAAAATATTCATATTAACTATCAAAAAATGTAAATAAATTCAACTCTGCATTCATTTCCGCCATTGTTCCCTCTCTGTCACATTCTGACCTTAGTTCTTTTGTTATGTCTTTGTTTTACTATGGTCAGTGCGTGAGTTGGGTGGGTTGTCTATGTTCTTTTTTCTATGATTTGGGATTTCTGTGTTTGGCCTGGTATGGTTCTCAATTAGGCAATCGTGTTCCCTGATTGAGAACCATACTTAGGTAGCCTGGTTTCACTTTTGAGTAGTAGGGGGTATATTTCCTGTTTAGTGTTTTTGTCTTTCACCTTACGGGAGGGACTGTTTGTTTGTTATTTTTTGTTTTATTCAGTGTTCTAGTACGCCATTAAAAGCTATGAACACTTACCAAGCTGCGCATTGGTCCTCCTCTCTTTCTCCCAACGACGACCGTTACACTCTCCCACACCTTGGCTTCTCCCATCGGCAGACACATGATACATGTCCAAACATTTGACAGTGGCTGCATTGCAAAGGCCTGTATACAAACACTCTGACATACCAGAAACCTGTTTGCACCAGCCCTTTTGTAGCTCCTCCTACGGAGACAAACCAAAGATGGGTAATCCAATGAAACAGCACAAAATAAAAATATATAAATAGCATTCTCCATAGTATAAGGTAGGCTACCATAAATTAATAGAAGTATATTATAATTAAAATACCTAAATGTGGCCTCCCGGGTGGCACAGTGGTTAAGGGTGCTGTACTGCAGCGCCAGCTGTGCCACCAGAGACTCTGGGTTCGTGCCCAGGCTCTGTCGTAACCGGCCGTGACCGGGAGGTCCGTGGGGCGACACACAATTGGCCTAGAGTCGTCCGGGTTAGGGAGGGCTTGGCTGGTAGGGATATCCTTGTCTCATCGTGCACCAGTGTCTCCTGTGGCAGGCCGGGCGCAGTGCACGCTAACCAAGGTTGCCAGGTGCACGGTGTTTCCTCCGACACATTGGTGCGGCTGGCTTCCGGGTTGGATGCGTGCTGTGTTAAGAAGCAGTGCGGCTTGGTTGGGTTGTCCTGAGCCCGTACAGGAGTTGTAGCGATGAGACAAGATAGTAGCTACTAACAATTGGATACCACGAAATTGGGGAGAAAAAGGGGGAAAATTCACACAATAAAAACTACATGTAAGGGTATACTTAAACAGTAGCTTAATAGGATAAAATTCCAAACTTTTCACATGGAAAACTTCCCACTTATACTATACCTTAGCCTACAGTACCTGGTTTGAACCTCAGGAACCCCTACTTTCACCCAGGGATACAGAACAGACTGCTGTAACCTGATTGACTGAATGCAGTGTGAAGTTGTTAGAAAATCCAAAAATTGTAGTGGAAAATTGTGTTTTATTAAGACAGTACGCATATTTCTTCTGGCGGCACACCATTAAACTAGTTAAGGAGGAAACCGATGCCTTTGCAGCCTTAATGGAGGATGTTTTATGTATGAACCTGTCGCAGGGGGGACACGAGTGTAGTATCAGCAGGGCACATTAAGCCAAGACGATAGTGGAGATCCATAGCCCCCACTAGCGGCTGCCCAGATTAACCACAGCATGTTTGGAGTGGACAGAAGGAGACCTCAATGGCAACAACGAACAATTCTGATTTCAATGATTTACTATAAAGATAACATAATTAGAACATATAAAATGTGTATTTCTTTGAAATAGTAAATACATGTCATGATAAATCTGCAACGATAAGAGATAACAGTGATATGCGAGGACGTGCTGGCAAAATGAATGTGCAGCGCTAATAATACACAAGTAAGTATTGCAAACGTTATTTATTGTGTGTCGGCATGATGCAACTGAGAAATACAGGAATGAAATTTACTTGTATGGAGGTGTTCTTGTCGTTATTTCACATCAATGCAGGTGAAGAGAAATCCACTTTAGACTATTGAGATGCATACAATAATCCACTAAAAGTAGTGATGGTCTTTCAATACTTTCAAAAGTCATCCTCAGCACAATCAGTTTTTGGCTTTCTATGGAGCCCCAAGCATGAGCCAATCCCAACCCTCTGAGACTGCCAAATTCATTCTGTGTGTTCTGAGAGGGGGGGATATATATATAGAGAGAGAGAGAGCGAGAGAGGGGGAGGTGTAGTTGCATCACTCAACAGCCCAGAGACTGGAGGAGAGAGAGAAGACCCAGCTCGCCCTGTATCCTTCATGTACAAAAACCCAAGACTGTGTCAGCAATACATTCACTCTGACAGTGGCTGGCTCTCCGCCAGGGAGCAGAGACACGTTACGCAAACAGACACAGCTTTTCTCTTTTAAGGCTAATCTCAAAATGGTAATTTTAAATCTGTGAACTGGAGTATTGCAAGCTAAACTCATTGATTTGCTATTAGGCTGTGCCAATCAGACCTGGGTTCTAATAAATATGTATTTGAGTATCTGGTATTTAAAATATTTTTTTTCTGTGTATTTTTGTATTTTCAAATTCACAGTCCAAAATAAATACTTTTATTTGAGTATTTGAATGGTTATTTGAAAAAACAAAAAGTCTACCAAATTGTGTTTGAAAGTATTTTCAAATACTTATTTCAAATACCTGGATTAAATTCACAAAGTGCATTTGAGTCAGTGTATTTGAGTATTTTAAAATACTTTCCAGGTGTTTTTATATTACTTGTATAAATATTGAACTACTTTTCAAATTAAATATATCTGAATACAAATATTATTTGTCACATGTGACAAATAAAAAAGCATTACATGGGCTTGCTCCTACCTATCTCTCTGATTTGGTCCTGCCGTACATACCTACACGTACGCTACGGTCACAAGACGCAGGCCTCCGAATTGCCCCTAGAATTTCTAAGCGAACAGCTGGAGGCAGGGCTTTCTCCTATAGAGCTCCATTTTTATGGAATGGTCTGCCAACCCATGTGAGAGATGCAAACTCAGTCTCAACCTTTAAGTCTTTACTGAAGACTCATCTCTTCAGTCGGTCATATGATTGAGTGTAGTCTGGCCCAGGAGTGTGAAGGTGAACGGAAAGGCTCTGGAGCAACAAACCGCCCTTGCTGTCTCTGCCTGGCCTGTTCCCCTCTTTCCACTGGGATTCTCTGCCTCTAACCCTATTACAGGGGCTGAGTCACTGGCTTACTAGGGCTCTTTCATACCGTCCCGAGGAGGGGTGCGTCACTTGAGTGGGTTGAGTCACTGATGTGATCCCCCCCTTGGGTTGTGCTGTGGCGGAGATCTTTGTGGGCTATACTCAGCCTTGTCTCAGGATGGTAAGTTGGTGGTTGAAGATGCCCCTCTAGTGCTGTGGGGGCTGTGCTTTGGCAAAGTGAGTGGGGTTATATCCTTCCTGTTTGGCCCTGTCCGGGGGTGTCCTCGGTTGGGGCCACAGTGTCTCCTGACCCCTCCTGTCTCAGCCTCCAGTATTTATGCTGCAGTAGTTTATGTGTCGGAGGGCTAGGGTCAGTTTGTTATATCTGTAGTACTTCTGCTGTCCTATCCGGTGTCCTGTGCGAATTTCAGTATGCTCTCTCTAATTCTCTCTCTTTCTTTCTCTCTCTCATAGGACCTGAGCCCTAGGACCATGCCTCAGGACGACTTGACATGATGACTCCTTGCTGTCCCCAGTCCAACTGGCCGTGCTGCTGCTCCAGTTTCAACTGTTCTGCCTGTGATTATTAATACTTGACCATGCTGGTCATTTATGAACATTTCAACATCTTGGCCATGTTCTGTTATAATCTCCACCCGGCACAGCCAGAAGAGGACTGGCCACCCCTCATAGCCTGGTTCCTCTATAGGTTTCTTCCTAGGTTTTGGCCTTTCTAGGGAGTTTTTCCTAGCCACTGTGCTTCTACACCTGCATTGCTTGCTGTTTGGGCTAGGTTTCTGTACAGCACTTTTAGATATCAGCTGATGTACGAAGGGCTATATAAATACATTTGATTTGATTTGATGTGCTGAATTGAATACAACAGGTGTAGACCTTACTGTGAAATGCTTACTTACAAGCCCTTAAAACAATGCAGTTCAAGAAATCGAATTAAGAAAATACTTACTAAATAAACTAAAGTTTAAAAAATCTCATCAAAAAGTAACACAAGAAAATTACATAACAATAGCGGGGCTGTATACCAAGTCAACATGAGGGGGTACAGGTTAGTCAAGGTCATTTGTAAAGTGACTATGCATAGATAATAAACAGCAAGTAGCAGCAGTATACAAAACAAATGGGGGGGGGTCAATATAAATAGTCCGGGTGGCCATTTGATTCATTGTTCAGCAGTCTTATGGCTTGGGGGTAGAAGCTGTTAAGGAGCCTTTTGGTCCTAGACTTGGCACTCTGGTACCGCTTGTCGTGTAGTAGCAGAGGGAACAGTCTATGACTTGGGTGACTGGAGTCTTTGACAGTTGTTTGGGCCTTTCTCTGACATCTCCTAGTATATAGGTCCTGGATGTCAGGAAGCTTGGCCCCAGTGATGTACTGGGCCGTATGCACTACTTACTTTGAAATGTATGTGAGGTAATTGAGATATCGAGAGCTTGGGACTATAAGGTTCTATCTGCATTTTTTGTCAAAATGTTGTTATTGCCATAGCCTTGTCCTGTTCAATTTTCTCTACTTATATAGTACTCTAAATATCCCAAATTACGTTGTTAAGTTCAAAAGAATGCAATGTAAAAATTGTTGACACCATTCAAACCAATTATGGTTCAGAACTTTAAAGCCAATTATCTTTTGTAGATAGAACCTTATAGTCCCAAGCTCTCGATATTTGAAAAATTATTGGTGGTGCCAAAACAGTTCCCTTCGAAATGTTTGTGATTGTACAGTACACTCCAAAGACTTATAATATTTATATTCTATTACATCATATTTCTATGGTACACACCATGGTCTACGACACCCCAGAACACTACAGTCTGAACTTGACTATATCTGATGTTTCTCCAAATTGAGCTCACAGCAACAAAACCACATGCATCTCGTGATGGATATTTAAAGGAATGAAAAAGCACCAGGAACCAATTATCAAATAATACTTTACCCCTTTTCATGATGCATACCGTATCTGTATGGGGCTATACTCTCTCTATTGGTTACCATGGCTGCACTGCATTATTTGCTCAGGCACGGGTAGTGTTGAGGTTCATATATAGGTTCCCCAGGCAGCAGTAATTGAGATCAGATGCGTGATACATCTCCGACCAGGGCCCTGACTGTGACTGAGTAACCTGGAAGCATTTATTTTATCGAGAAGATGTTTAGTTAAGAGCGGCAGTGTGGCTTAATGAGTCTGGACCCGGGCGACCCGGCCTGGTGATGAATATGATTGGTGAAAGCACTGAAGGCTGGTTCCTGAGCCCTTCCTTCCCCCTGGATCAGGTTTCAGATTAGTAGACTTCCTGTCCAGTGGGTGAGCAAGCGGAGTGGACTGACTCTTTAGCTCCAACTGATGTATTCTGGTGGTGGCGGGGACCATCAAGTATTATCTCAGATGGGGTTTACGACAGAGTCAGGAGGCCCTCTGAGTCTCATTTGTTACATCTGAGGAGAAGCAGCTGATTCGAAATGAGTTCTCCCCTGTCAGGGGGGGGTATAAATTTACCTTGATGGCCCTCTCTGGAGCAGTGGATTGGGATTTCTAGTGTAGTAGGTGGTCTCCGACTTCGTAAGCTGCTCTCTCCCCTTTTCGGTTCTTTGTGAATTTGTATGGTGATCAACTTGAGTTTATATATAGCATGTTTACATGTTGTAGGGCCTAATGATGTCTACAACACACGTGAAAATTCAACATGTATTATATAAACAGGAAGTCTAGTCAACATGTAGCATAAGAGTATATCATCATCAAACAGAATAAAGTGCTGCTAGTGGGATCATTTCCTACCACCCTAGTCCTGCATGTAATGATTGGTAGGCTGAATGGGGGAGCCAGTATTGTGCTCATTTATCAGCTGTCAGAAAGTCGGCACAGTTCACCGTAGGAAAACACAGAGGCCCCTCATTGTAATGTGGTCACTCTAAGCTCTGGGAGGGAGGCTGTGCCGTAAAGGGTTAGGCGTTCAAAGGAAATTCGTGAACGAGTACTTAAGGGATTGTCTCCCAGTGTGCATCAAAACACAATACACACAGGAGCACATGAGTTTCTCTTTTGCTGTAGCACTTTGGTTGTGTGTGGGTTATGTCACTTCATGATGTGTGGATCCTGACACTTAACATCTTTGCCCCTCAGTCCCTGATAAATGTCCAATTGCTTATAACTATTCCTGTGCTGGGTAACTAAATGGTCGAAACTGGTTTCACACATTTCGTCTCCTTCTCAAAAGCGGTGAATGACTAGGGGGACTCGTTGAAAACACACTGCTGGAGTAGATGAAATTACTGATTGTAGTCCAGGTAACAGGTTACAGACTCTATCCAGTCCCACTCTTAAACACTCCTCTTCTTCCTGTCCAACCGTGTGAATTCCCTCTGGTTGTTCAGAGTGCAGGACTGGCAAGCCTCGGTCAGCTATCCTTGACAGTGCTAGATTTTACACACTGAGTTGTTAGGATCAACAGGAGGATCAGGATATTGCAGCCGGCATTAAACCAAGCATACAATGGCCTCCTGCGCAAGTAATCTCCACGTTGAGCCGATTTGATCTGACAATTTAAACACTTGAACTCAAAGACGTTCTGTTTTGAAGGGATTGCTCAGTCCCAGGGTGTGTTCTGGACATGCTGCACGTGGACCCAAGGGGGTTTCCTTTTGATTAGGGGCTTATTTAACTGTGAATTGCTCAGGTCACTGTAGGTGAGTGCAAGTAGTCGGATGTAAACAATTTTCCACCTGGAGGTAGTTACCTGATTGTGTAAGTAGCTGACCCCTGACGCCAGCCCCACTCCATACAAATATGGGGCTGGTATTGGGGCTGGGCCTAGGGCTGTGGCTGGGACTATGGCTGGTCAAGGACTGAGGCTGGTAATGCTTATCTAGGGCAGTATTTCTACAATAGAATAAATGTGTTACCACAGCATTTGACAGTCAGTCAGACAATCAGTCACCTGGATGCCTGCACAATGACCATACACCTGCACAGGACCCTTGCAAATAGTGGAACATATATTACCATGTTTACAGACCTCTAACAGCTTGTATATTTTCATCCTGCAGAGAAAAAGCATTAACTCTCCTCTCTGCTCAGCTCCAACCTATGTGCTGCCTCCTAGTAGTAAACACAGAGGCATACTGTAATGCACTTGATAAATATCAACCGAAATAAAGCAATCAGCTGCAAGCAATTTGCATGTCTGTGTTGGAGCCAGGGGCGGGTGATTTTCTCTGCTGTCATCCATCATGGGCTCCCAGCTCGGGCCAAGATACACAATGCCCTTCAATTGCAGTCATATGGAGCCCAAATGCAGAAAAACCCACCATTTCTACTAGTATGCACTTCAAATAAACTTGTGTTTAATGTATTTTTGTCCACTTACAGTACAACAATGCTTCAGAGAGAGACAGTTGGTGTAATGTTAGGACCCTAATCTGCTGCATGCAGGACCCTAATTTTATTTGAAGAGTAGCTCCAGACCAGTGTTACAGTAAACTCCTCATGAGGATTTTTCAACAGCCCACATCAACGGCCCACCACAATTCAATATGATAAGATATGCAACAGTATCCATTCATCATTTATAAGAGATCATTTTCATGTAGCCTGACTTTCAGTAAAATAAAGAGGTCAGGAGTCCCCGCACTAAGCCAAAATTATAGAAAAATCGGAAGGCTATATGACCTGTGGTGCTTACCCCAAAAAGTCTCGGAAAAGGCTCCGGCTGAAATATATAGAATTCAATCAATGTAAAGTAAGAAAAAACAAACTTTTATTTTTTGCTCTACAATAACTGACCAATGGAAATATGAATATAATCCAACCGCCAACACCCGTTTGTTCAGCCATCATTTTTATCAGTTTGTCATATGGTGAAACAAGTCCACAGTGGCAGAGGTGCTACAGAGACAAGATAAGGTCCCAGCATTGCGTTTGGGCTTCATTGCCTCCTTCCCCAAACACTTTCTTTCAGCGAACATGCCAAGCAGAGCATCTGTCATTCTGTCACTTGGCTTTAGGCTGTGTGTGTGTGTGTTCAAGTTCAAGTCACATGCACATGCACAGGATGCACATGGTGTACACATCCCAATCAAATGCTTACTTGGAGGATCCCTCTCGACAATGTAACAACAATAAGAAATAATACAAAATAAAAATAAAGATAATGTAATTAAATAGAATACACATTTTGCATAAGTATAAATACAAGAAAGAACTCTACAATTGTACAGTACAATATTTACATTTGAAGAGCAAAGTGTTTAAATTGTGCAGTATTTAGCAATAATAAATAAAAGTCTAGTAGCAGCAGTCGTGATGTGTGTGTAGCATGAATGTATATGTGTGGGTGTGAGTGAGTGAGTGAGTGAGTGAGTGAGTGAGTGAGTGAGTGAGTGAGTGAGTGAGTGAGTGAGTGAGTGAGTGAGTGAGTGAGTGAGTGAGTGAGTGAGTGTGCATGTGTGCCAGAGGTGCGGAGAGTCAGTGCAAATGATCAGTCCACTCTTACAAAAAAAGTCCTACAGGAATCTTGCAGAAATTTGACCCTTTGTAAAGGAATTGTGCAAGTGTCCTGCAGGATTCACAAGTATGAATTTTGAAAATCCTAGAAGACCATGTCAATTCCTGCAGGAATCCTGGACCGAAACCTTCAGGATTGTGATATTCCTGTAGAATATGGCAATTCCTGCAGGACCAAGTACATTACAGCACAAATCCTGCAGGACGGAATCCTGCAGGATATTGATATTCCTGCAGAATATGGCAATTCCTGCAGGACCAATTCCATTACGAATCCTGCAGAATGTAGATATTTCTAGGGCCATATCGGATAGTCAAACTGCTGAAGGAGGAGATAAAATGTGTGGAGGTGAATGCACATCATTTTGTATATAGCTAGCTAGTATTTTTATTTTTAAAAAAAACACATTTTTAACCAGTGCTGTAATGTACTTATATATTTTTAAATTCATACTTTTTTACTTTTGATAGGCAAGTATATTTTTGCAATTACATTTACTTTTGATACTTAAGTATATTTAAAAGCAAAATACTTTTAGACTACTCAAGTAGTATTTTACTGGGCGACTTTCACTTTTACTTGAGTCATTTACTTTTACTGAAGTATGACAATTGTGTACTTTTTCCACAACTGTATTTAACTCTCCTTTACAATTTTCTGGCTGCTAGCTAGCTTTGATTTTTTAAAAAAACTGTTTTAAACTTTCGTTTCTATGGAAAGTGACAAATGAGGTCTGATATCCCGATTGCTACTGTATGTCTCTAGTACTTTTGTCACAAGTTAGGCTATCATTTTTTAAGTGTTTTGAAACTAATGGCCAAAGATTCAATTTTTAGAATAGGTTTCCTTTACTACTACAGTATATAATTGGCACTATTTTATCACTGTTTTTCATGTAACAAACACACAGATGTATTTAGTTATATTCTGAACTCTGCCCCACTCATCTCTCTCCTCCCCAGTTAAAACCGAGCATATAAACAACAGAAGGCAGCACTGAACAGCCATGCAGTCGAAGGTAACACAGTTTCAGCCTCTCATTTCTCCCTTTAAAATGGAGCCTAACACACATGCATACTCACAGATGTTGTTGGTGTACCAGCCATATTAAAACAAACTCACCAAGTTTACAATTGGAGACATCTTTTTCCCTCCTTCACACCAATACACATAGTTGTTCATTTGACGTTACCATTACTCTCACTCTTATTACAAAATATGCTTTTACCATATTTATTCAAAATCTCACATTTCCTTTCACCTAGGAATCATATTTTATGCAGTGCTGGTGAAATGGACAATCAAACATGTCCACTGTTGCTGCATTGAATAAAAACATGTAATCTGATACCTTGTGCTTTCTGTCCATTCATTTGAAAGAATGTGGATTATCCTACAGTAAATTCTCTCTGAAGGATGAGAAAGGGATCCTGCAGGTTGTCCTACAGGAAAATGGCCCTGAAAATCTTGTGGAATTACCTGCAGGATTTTTACCTACGGGATCTCCCACTTGATTTTGGGGCCATTTTGCTGTACTCGACACCAACATGGGGAAAGCCTGCGGTACTCCAGGAACAGGGTTGCCTACCCTTGGACTAGAACATGTTGTTCACATTTACTTGTTTTCCACAATAGGACTCCTCCTTAATAATGATACTTTTCCTGCAAGCAATAGGTACACAAACAATGCCTTTAAATAACTCCTCCTTACCTTGTGCATGCATTCACACAGAGTGGACTACACGTGATCCATCGTGGACGTACTGACCCATGGACTGTCCACTGGGGACTATTCAGTGGCAGTGATGGCTTCAACATGTGTTATGCAGGTTGTTGTTATTGAGGTTGTGGACAGAATGCTTATTGTCTATGTAGAACATGGACAGATGTATTCTACCTACCGGAAAGGCAGGGCAACAGGAACACGGTCACATCGCTGCACCTCACCTCACCACTTCCACAGAACAACACAGGAAGCAGCAGGATGCCACAGGTGTCACCTCCCCGCCAGTGACCTTTCCTATTGTCTGAGGATACAACCCAACCAATCAAAACACACTTCATGATTTTGTTGAATTACAGTAAGTCCTTAGAGCAGAAGCTGAAGAAGCAAAGCCAAAGAAATTGATGCCGAGAGAAAAGAGTAATCTATTATTTTTTACTGTATTACAGTAGGATCATAGGTGACAGTAGTTTGAGTGCCTTAGTCCTTGTATTCCGGGGATTGTTCCAAGTAACATTGAGTACAAGGAGTGGAATGTTGCAGAGGCTGGTTCCCCTCCTAAGGTTACAGTATATTGTATGGTTATTCTACTTCATAATATAGAATGAGTGAAGGAGACCGCAAAAGCCTGTTACTGACAATCCCATGGTGTTACTGACAAGCCCATCCCACTGGGCACAAACTGGTTGAATCAATATTGTTTCCACATCATTTCAATGAAATTACATTGGACCAACGTGGAATAGATATTGAATTGACGTCTGTTCCCAATGGGACGGCTGTGCCATTACAGAGCTGCATGGGAGGCTTGCCGGTGTCTGGGAAGTTTTCATTTTTTTATTGAACCTTTATTTAACTAGGCAAGTCAGTTAAGAATACATTCTTATTTACAATGATCGGCCTACACCGGCCAAACCTGGACAACGCTGGGCCAATTGTGCGCAACCCTATGGGACTCCCAATCACGGCCGGTTGTGATACAGCCTGGATTCAAACCAGGGTGTCTGTAGTGACGCCTCTAGCACTGAGATGCATTGCCTTAGACCGCTGCACCACTCGAGAGCCCCAGTGACACTCCCCTGAATTACAACTCCATGGGGAAACAGGCGGAAGACATTAATGTAACAAGCAGGACAATGTGGTTCCTCCAATTCATACTTAGTCACATTTGTTTTGGTGTCAGAACAATTAAGTAGGTCTACAATTCATCAATGGAAGTTCCTGAGACAATCCCAAAGTGTAACACGCAAGGAACACTCAATGTCCTCATAAAGACGTTGAATGCTGTTTGCAGTGTGTTCTCTCTACAAGAGAAAGAGGTGTGGCATGGTTTTATAGAGAGACATTCCATTAAAGGATGCCTCCCATCAAAACACACACACACTTCTGAAATGTCCAATAATATTGAGATTTGTTGAATTTAAGAAACCAGTAAATGAACAAATAATTAGACCTAAATGTTTATTTTGATTGGCGAATTATTCATATTTGATCTCCTGTTAGTATAAAACAGGGGCAGGCCACCGTGGTCCTGGAGTGCAGCAGGCACTTCATATTTTTGATTTAACCGAACTGGAAGACCAGGTGTGTTGAATTTAGGCAATCATTGAACTGATCGATTAGTTGTTGGTCAGGTGTGGTGCCTAGTTGGAAGAAAATTCTGCAGTACCTATGGCACTCCAGGAGCAGGGTTGCCTTCTGCAGTACCTATGGCACTCCAGGAGCAGGGTTGCCTACACCTGCTTTAAACGTTTCAGTATCTCCAGTATGATCCAAAAAGTATGCAGCTGATTCAAACCATCACAATTACTGCAGACAAAGTGAATGGGGTAGGAAACATAATTTAGTGCTCCTGTATTTGTGAATTGACCACAAATCTACTTTTTTCTAAGCCAAAAGTTTTCTATTTCACATAATAGTAGGCCTATTTATTTAATTGTAAGTATCATATTTATGCATGATCTCACATTTACTGTAGCACTTTGAAGCATCCATGTATAGTAAGGCCTATTTTCATCATCTGCTGCACGCAACAACAATACAAAAACATCTTAATTATGTTATTTATGCCCCCACCCCACTCCTATTCCTCTCAAGGCAGACCGGAGTAACGTCCCTTTTGAAGAGGTGGAGAGGGCGAGTGCCCGAAGGACCAGTGATTGTCCGTCATCCCCTCAAGAGCTTTCTTGAATGGAAACCGGTCGCTGAATTTCCTGAACGCACCGACCTACACCGTGCAGAGCGCGCGGGATAGCCTTCCCAACTCAGCGCATGCCGATACATCGCAGGCCAGCGTCGATTTGGACTAATTTGCTGCTGGTTGCAGCTTCAACAATATATAGCGCAAAGGACTGTATCTTGGAAATAAACACCAACAGGGAGTGGCAGTAAAGCTAACTGTCATGGACAATTCAACCTACTTTAATGAATGTCCGTGCAAGGGGTTAAACGCTTTTTTTGCTGTTCCAATTTACATTTTCATGTGTAAAATTGTAATTCGCTACTAAACTCATTCCGGGACCCTACTTGGATACCGCCTGCCTCTCACTTAGACTACAGTGTTAACGGGTCCCCTGCATGTACTGGAACAATGACGTTTCATCTCCACTCCCGGAGGAGAATAACGTCTTATTGGACAATGTTTTCGTTAAGCAGGTATGACATGACATCTAATTATCTGAGTATATGCAGTATAGGCTATCGACTCACTGCAAGTGAAGACTTATGCTAATTGCTCGGCTGCGCTGCTCGTTGAATAGCCCAGCTGATTGCCTTTTTGTTTTCCACGTTCCAGCCTGTGTTTAATGATAATTATAAACACATTTCACAATTGTGCTAGCCTAATTTTGTTTAAACGAAGGACAAAATAGATTCTGAATTCCACCCAAAACCAGATTTCTGGCACTCTTTGAATACCGTTTTAATCACCAAGAGAGGCTCAAGTGGCCTATCATAAGGGAAGCCGAGACAATCACCCTCCTTTATGTTTCAAGATCAGCGGCAACTTATGTAGGCTACTATGAATAGTGCGATGTTCAATTGAGGCTCTTCAAATCTTAGTCTTGTGTTGAGAAATTCGATTTTCGATTACGGCTATTAAAATTAAAATATGCAATTATTCTGGTGGCGCGATGCCTTCTCTGATTGACAGCTGAAATTGACACTGGCTGCCTCTTATCCCGAGCATTTGAAGCCATCACTAATTGCAGGTAGTCCATCTTTTCAGTGCTTTCGATTGCAAGGGAACTATATGCGATTATTTAAGGAGGTAGTTTACGGGTTGTGCGTAAAAGAAAAAGATAAGTCCTAATTATAATTGCTTCAGCAAATGTAGCTTTTGTCGCCAGGATTTAAATGCAGTAGAAAGTGTTATTCATTGTTTTGGACTGGATATAGCTTGCAGTATGGGCTGGTAGGGATGCGTAATGCTCAGAGCAGAGCAGGGCGCAGTGCAGACTTTTGGCGCAGCTCCAGGCTTCATCTACACCGCTGTTTCTCCACAAACAGAATAGCTTGATAATGGTGAGTTATTCCAACTTAAGACATTAATTATGTTATCTAATCAAAATAGGAACATCGACATAGTGTAAACTGATAATCGGAGTCTTGGCCGAACCTGGACTACCTGTTTTTCATTTCCCGACCCCCCCATTTTCATAGTTTACTTTTGTGACAGGCCTTTTAAGTTTTGTTTTCAGTAGCAGGGTGTTGTTCTAAGGCCATTTCATTCGAAATCTGTGTTGCATTTAGGCTACTGCATACAATGCTTGTTTTCTTGTATCCTGTGAGTTTGTCATGTGCTGTGCCATGTGTCCTGTAATTTATACAAGTCGAGAGGCCTTGTAGCCTACCTTGCATCCCTGGCGATATAAGATTATGACAAGAAAAATCTATCCCAAACCCCAGTCTCACTCGGACGGGGAGTCTCACGCAGATGTAAAAGAAGAGGCTCCTCTCCTGCCCAGTCCTCCGGTAACACCGTCTATGTGCTCGCATCCGACACTGGCCTCCCCGACGCCAGTTCGGTCCACGGGGAAAAACCAGTGTGCCAACTGCGGCACAGAGATCCAAGACAGATACCTACTGAAAGTGAGCATTATAATGCCTTTAGTTACGCTGCTCAAATCAATAATAATTTAATATTGAATTTAAACCCTGTTTATTCCTCACGAATTGCATGCATATTTGCATAGTCTTTCACATTACTTCAATTTTATAGAATAAGTACGCCGAACAAAACATTATTATTATATGATTGTTGTTGTTGTTATTATTATTGTTATTATTATCATCATTATTATTATGAGTGTTTATTTATCATTGCAGGTGAACAATTTGAATTGGCACGTGGGATGTCTGGAGTGTTCGGTCTGCAGAGTATCATTACGTCAGCACAATAGCTGCTACATCAAAAACAAAGAAATATTTTGCAAATTGGATTATTTCAGGTAGGGTAAGTTTTGCTATTTGTTTTCCTTAAAATGTATGTTCTATGTTTGGCACGAGGACGAATGTTCATAAACAATAGATTACTTATCATATCATCGTTATTATACATTTTACTAAAAATGCATTGTTATAAGGCGAGTGTTTCATGATGTCTTGGGGCAAGTACACAGGATTGTACTGTTTTTTTCGTTGTAACTTCTAAATCAAATAAATACAACTACAAGTTTTACGTTTGGTAAAGCAACAACAAATGCAAATCTTTTAACGAGGCTATTTGAATAAAAACCGAGACCATTTATAACATATCATAATAATGCATAATAATAATATATATTATATTATATATAATAATGCATACTTTACGACCGATAAATCGTTTTTGTCACGTTCTTTTTCTCCTCTTTATATATATTTTAATTGTTGTCTTTGGTGATAATGTGGCGGACATTATCAACATTTTTACTCTCAACCATGATTCTTACAACTTTGAGATCACTAAATTTAGATTATTCGTTTTGTTGATCTTCATTTATTAGAGTATTATTCCCCCCTCAGACCGGGGCCATTGCTAAAACATTATGTCCTTTATCAAGGTCTCTTTTTCTCACTCACTCTATATTTGAAGCATGTCAAGTAAACGCGATTGTTATATTCTCATCATTATTCTATAATTAAATTGTTATTATGATCTTATTGCTGTTGCTTGTTATGGTTTTAATTATAACAGAAGGATAAATAATATTTGATTAAAGTGAAATTAATTTGGAAAACTGTAAGCAATGCTGTCTAATCTTTTACAATAAAATTACTTATTTCTATCCCTGGCCTGCACAACATTTCAGGTGAAGACAAGTTTATTTTCATTAGGAGTAAAAAGACTAGTGACAATTCCCCCTGCTCTTCTCTGTCTCACCACAGTAAGTTTGGCACCAAGTGTGGCCAGTGCAGGCGCCAGGTGTATGCCAGTGACTGGGTGCGGCGGGCACGGGGCAGTGTGTACCACCTGGCCTGCTTCGCCTGCTACTCCTGTAAGAGGCAGCTGTCCACAGGGGAGGAGTTTGGTCTGGTGGAGGGCAGGGTGCTATGTCGGGCCCACTACGACACCATGGTGGAGAACCTCCAGAGAGCGGCTGAGAACGGTACGTGGTCAGACGGGTGTCACAGACAATGTCAGGGGGTAGGGAGCCCAAATATGAGCCAAGGAAAGGGTACTGATTCCTAATACATTTTTGTGTGGGATGCATGCTGCCTCAGAATTTAATCAAGTAAATCGCCATGTATGGAATTTTCCAGGTAGGATTCATCCCTGAGTAAACTGTATTTGGTGAGAATTCAGACATAATTGGTGCCCTACGTTTCTTAATCTTAGGATTGTATGCTTTCATGTCCAGCACCTGCACACATTACATGTGTAGCCTATTTCTCATTCCGTTGTTTTATGAGACAAACAATATAACGCTGTGTGGTGTTTTTTTCCACCCTGTTCGTGTGATTTAGGGACGGGTCTCACTTTGGAGGGAGCCTTCCCCTCTGATCAGGATGGCCAACCCAAACCAGCCAAGAGAGCACGTACTTCCTTCAGCGCTGAGCAGCTACAGGTACTGTCGGTGTGTGTTTACATGTGTGAGTGAGTCTGTGAAAGTGTGCACAGTATTTGTATGACAGAGAGAGACTGAACAAAGACAGGATGAATGTTAGTTTTAGTTGTGCGTTCTACATCATTCAGATAAATGTGAATGACTGACTGAATTTGCTTGATTCAGTGAATATTCAGCTGAATTTGGAGCTTCATGACTGAGTTTGCTAGGTGTGTTCTCAGGTGATGCAGTCTCAGTTTAACCAAGACAACAACCCTGATGCCCAGACTCTACAGAAGCTGTCAGACATGACAGGACTGAGCAGACGGGTCATACAAGTATGTATGACAATATCAAACTAGTGGGTGTAAGGTTGTTGGACATTTAGGATGAAAAAAAATAATGTAATGAAATAAATAATATGATATAATAAAATCATGAATCTATACCAGATTACTTGCTGCATGCATCATTCAATGATCTTCAGTAACGTTCCATTTTCATATAGGTTTGGTTTCAAAACTGCAGAGCAAGACATAAAAAGCACCCTCCCCCCCAGCACAACGCTCACATCCAGGGAACCCCCCACCCCCACTCCAGAATCCCCCCCTCACTGCCAGACAACCTCTACTCCCCCTTTAGCAGTCCCGACAGACCACACCTGCTGGCTCTGCATGGATACATAGACAGTGAGTTGTTTTTTTTTCATATCGATGGACAACACATGCATGTACATTTAGGTGACTTTGGCTCTAAAATAATTATATTGTTTTTAACGCAGTTCTTCGATGCAGATGATCAAAGATAGTTACTGACTATAATGTATTTCAATTCACACCGCATCATTTATAGTTCTTGTGTATTTAGTCTAATTGAGTTTAAAAAAAAAATCTTTCTGTGCACAGGTCATCCCTTCTCGATGCTGTCCGCCCCTAACCACCTCACCCACCCAGGCATGGCCTTACCACAGTTACCCATCAGCCGCTAACTAACACCCCTGAGACCAGCACTTCCCCCACAAACTTTATTTCTCACAGAACTTTCCATCCCGCAAAGTTGAGAACATTTCAACATTTGCCTCTCCCATTTTACTATACAAGAGGACTGCTGCGGCTTCTTCCGCCTCCATGGTCTGCAGAGTTGGAAATATCACATTGTCAATTGGACGGACAGTTTTATAATGGCAGCTAGACTTTAGATCATCTGTGGAAAAACATCCCAGTCCAATATAAATATGACAATCATCAGGACCAGATTTGACCACCCATCCATTGACAGGGAATAAATTGGAACTCCGGGACCAGGATTAGGAACAGGAATACTCATCCAACAGGAAATCTCCTTTCATTCATTGTGGATTATGATTTTTCATCATCTTATTCATCAACTGGTAGTACTAAAGGTATTTCATGTTTCAATTTCCATCGTTTTAAATAATACTTTTTTCTGTCACTCTGTCAGCTTGTTTTCCTGTATATAACCCTCCTATACATAGACTATTATTTATGTGTAAGGTGACGATGAAGATTCTTCTGACCTTGTGTGTTGAGAGAGTGTTGAGTGTTGTTGTTTACTTGTTTCAGTTCAGTAAAATGGAAAGCTTATGTGTCGCTTTATTTATGAAAAAATATACTTCACCAAGAAGCACTTTTAAAAATGTTTTCAAATAAAATAAATAATTTATTGTAAATATTTTACTGATTTAATCAAATGTGCTTTAAAGGTTGTTGGAAAAAAATAAGTTGGGAAATAGAACATTACACATAACATTTATAGAAATAAAACTATTTGGTTTTACGTGGACCCAACAGGAAACATGAAGGATTTAAGTTCTATAATCGTGTGGAATAGGGAACATGCTGTGCAGAAGATAAAATACACAGTTTTACTAATTATTTCACTAACACACACAAACACACACATGTATGCATGCACACACACAAACACATTTATTTTTTACTAAATACTGCACAATTTAAACACTTTGCTATCTAAATATTGTACTGTAAATTGTTGAGCTCCTTCCTGTAGTTATACTTATGCAAAATGTGTATTCTATTTAATTACATTATCTTTATTTTTGTATTATTTCTAATTGTTGCATTTTCAGGAAGGAACCTGCAAGTAAGCATTTGATTGAACTATGTACACCATGTGCATATGAGAAATAAACTTACACACACACACACTCCCCCCTGATAGAAGCACCGTACACTCATTCAACAATAGTAAATCCATTAGGTTACACAGTAAAGGCCAAGTACCCTTTGTAACCTGTATTTAACAGCAATATTCATAAGTATGTAATGATCATGCTACAGGTTTGAGGGTCCCCAATTTAGTCTCTGTGTTTAATGGCTGCAAAAATCAATCGGATGGCAATAACCATTGAAAACGTTTAACTCTGTGGATAGTATTGATCGAGCACTATGATTCAGTCCATAAGACCTTTTTACTGTGATAATCTGAAGTTGTTGTATTAATTGACACCACTCAAGCTGCTGTTGTGGCAAGGAAGAGCATAATGAACTCTGAGGAAGATGTAGTCCTGACCGTTTCCTTTGTTAGGGATCCAAGTCAGTTATCTATTGTTAATACTAACTAAGCCTGAATTAATTCCCGCCTTTCCATTCTAATGCTCTCTTCAAGTAGGTTGACGGTCCGTTTTCCCTGATCTTTGAATTTGATCAAATGAGAGAAAATCCAGCTCAATGTACCTTGCATAAAAACGGTATAACACTTCAACATGTTTTACTACCTGTCATTCTTTGCCTTGTACAACTAAAGTCAAACACTGATTATACATAACAGTCATTGAATGAACAAATGTATTCATACTCATATTGCATACAGTGTTTTGAGCTCACGTAATCAAAATTCTCCTTATAACAGTACATTTAATTAAACAGGTATTGTCATAAGCAGTGAAAGTGAGAGAGGTACAATACTCCGGCAGACCTCATACACGCACACGTATGCCACATACGGTGGAACAAATGGAAACCACAATCGTTCCTAGCTTGTGACATTCATTGGTGCTTTAACCATGCTAATATATCTGGCATCCCAGTCAGAACCTTTCTCTGTGAGAGGGAATTCACTTGAAATCAAAGAATCTTGCTGTTGGCATTCAATAGAGGGAAATGTGTTGTAAATTTGAAAGTGCAAAGAATGACACCACCAAAGCAAAAGTATTTGTTTGACAAACCATTCCCCGAGGCATATCAGCGAACATTTACTTTAAGTAAGCTATCTGTCTATTGTTTGACAACCAGTGGAACAGCCACTCATCTAAATCTTGTTGGGGGAGAAGGATTACCATTTTTATCCTAAAAGTGTGTTTCAGGTGTCTCCGGAAGGTGGTGATTGGCCCTGGCGTCGTGAGGGAGTTTGAAATGGGGGCCAAGCAGCGACCTCCAGCCTCAAGGGCCCTCTATTATCACCATTCCCCGCAGGCACAGATCTGGGATCAGCGTAACCTTAATCGATCCTCAACCATTAGGGAGGGACACCGCCCAGAATGCAAATCTGACCTTAGAGGAGTGTTGGGCTGAGCGGGAACTGCAATAGGGAGGCGAGCAGGCCAGAGGTGGGCAACGTGAACCTATACTCTCATCCATGCTCAGAGGGACCACTGTTCACCACAAGGGGGCATACATCCAATAACCACATCATCCCAAGCCATAGACCAATGGTGCTCTCGGGAGTAGTAGCTGAGTTGCTCCTTAACACTGATTTAAGGTCCGTTTTTAATTTTCCCTCCTAATGGTTAAGGTGATGATTGAGAGGGTAAGCTGATCCAAGATATGTGCTTATGGGCAACTTCTACCCAGAACATGTTCTTGCTGCATTAGGAGACAGATAGCCTCCACCAGGCTTTCACCTGAGTGAGGCCTGAAAGCCTTGGCTAGGAGACAGAGAATGTTAGATACATGACTACATGTTCCTTGACCCAGTGACACAGAAACCAGAGCTACAGTAAAAAAATAGGGGTATATACTGTAGATAGAAGCAGCAACAGTGGCTTCCCTTGTGCTGTGATTTGACCATTGAAGATTTAATTAGAGATGGGTATGCATTGACTGAGCCAGGTGTGGATCAGGCAGAGATGTGAAACCCACCCAACATGAGTGGAGCAACGGAGAGGACATTACCATGCCTGACACATGGAAACAAGGACAAGGAGGAGGAAACGGGAGTCTCAGGATGTGGCCAATTACAGAGAGATGGAAAAGAACAGTCAGGAACAACAGCTGAACAGCTTGGAATTTAACATGAAGTTTACATTCATTCTAATTACTCTAATTACAATGTAATAACTTTTTTTTTCTTAAAACAAGTCATTATGAATGGTCTCTACAGCATATTCAAAGTCCCTTTTAAAAAATGATTCCTTTACAATCAGACCAATTGTGAAATAGAAAACAATTCTGAATTCCTTGAGGTGAAGTCCTTGAGGTGACTGGTTTTGCAAGAAACTTTACCAATAACCAGTGCTATGATCTGATTTGCCTTTCTTGTGCCCTTCTAGATGTAATCTGTGAAAGGACCTTTTTGTGTGTGTTGTACAGAGAACTACCTGATGATTATCAATCAGGCATATTCTGGGCTACAGTCCAACTAAATGAGATATAAATGCAAATTGAATTTTTTTGGTCAAATCAAAATCTCTAACACAGCAACCGATGCCCATTGAAAGAATGAAGCAGACAGAACAGAGGATTTAAAACCATGTTTCTCCAGGCACAAGCATCTCTGGTAGTCATAATGTCATGCGTCTGCCCTGTGATTGGCAGGCTCAAGTGCTTACAGATGAAATGGGGCCCCATGCTAATGAATAGGCCTCTGATTGCAGGATTCCTCTTCCCGGATTACAGTGTAGCTCCACTGATGAGCAATTACATTTACAGTAGCTCTTGTCTCTGCTGCATATTCACATCCTCACATCACTGTTCCTGCTACTCACCATCATACTGATCAGCAGCACTTAACTCTCGCTGTAGACAACAAAAGTCTGTGCCGTTTGGTTTTAGTTCCTCTACCTCCGCCTCTTTCCTCTTTCTCTTCCTAAAGTAAAGTTTATTTCTGAAGTTTCATTTTCTGCCTGCTTTTCTTGTATGTGCACCTTTTTATCTGTTCAGAGGAACCCTCATCCATACAATGTATCGCAATGATATACAGAGAATAGCCTGTGACAAAAACAGTCATAATGGTCACAAGGATTTACACAATCTAACATAGATGACATACTGTAAACTAGAAAAAAATACAAGCTGTAAAAGCGCAGTGTTCTAGGAATGCCTCAGCTTGATGACAACTTTAAAAGGCCTCTTCCTATCATCTTCTTCAAACTATTTACATCGGATATCAAGAATAACAGTCATGCAAGTCCACCACAAAATATGGGTTGAGTGTAGCTTTTTTTAAGCATCAGAGAATATTTTTTGTTGGAACACTACAGTTGTACTTAAACCTCATATTTAAAGTATTTCTGGCATGCAGGGTTATTCATCGGCTGTTTTTGTGACACAAGACAGAAGAAATATCTACATGAAGGACGTTCAACCCCACTCTCTATTCTGGACCCGAACTAGCTGGATGGGGGCCAGTGGTTGAAAACCATCTACAAGGGCATAGTAGTTGACACACTCTATACATAGTAGAGCATCGCTGAGAGAAACACCTAACTTTGAGGCCAAGAGCATGCTGTTTATGAACATTATGTTGAGTTAGTTTACAAAAAAAAAAATAGTACATGTGTATTTTTGTTATATATGGGAAGGAGAAATGTGAAAATCATGGAGACTGTACACAAAGTAGTTTCTGAATGCTACAACATGAAACCCGTAGTATAATAAGCTCAGATTCTTACTATAGCACACAATACAAATACGCCTACACAAAGAAACATACACATATGCATTGAACATGAGGAGTAGCCTACCACTGAGGAAAACTAAGGAAATAGCTAACACAAATGATAAACTTTTACAACGCTCAAAGCCAACTGCCCACTTTGCAAAAATAAATATGAAACGTCAGCGTGAGTCAAAAATGTATTTATTTATCAGGGTGACAACAACTGTTAAAACTGTACAGCAGTACTTCTGTTTGATTAATGATTGCCTACACTCACTACCCTATAGTTCACTGTAACATTTTGGACGCATAACCCTGACTGTGGCTACTCTATTGTATTGTACTGGCAGGAAGGGGGGTGTAGAGACTGTGGACCAAGCATCTGGAAGACTAGCATATAGACTGTTTCCAAGCAGCCTTTTAGCTTACCGAATACACCCCTGCCCTCTCAGACATAGAATGAGAAATCAGTGTCTATATTCTTAACCAAGTTTAATTACGTATGTTTAGGCCTACAAATGATTTGATTTCTATTTTGCACTAAATTACTGAATTCAAATGCATCTACACTGAGTATACAAAACATTAAGAACACCTTCTCTTTCCATGACAGGCTGACCCCTTATTGATGTCACTTGTTAAATCCACGCTTCTAAGCAGGAATCAGGAGGATAGAATTATGGTCGGCTTTTCCAAATGGAGGGCGTGGGAGAGCTTTGCATGCACCACACACAGAGATGCATACAGATCTCTCCCCCACCCTCCTTTTGGCAAATCCGACCATAATTCTATCCTCCTGATTCCTGCTTACAAGCAAAAACTAAAGCAGGAAGTACCAGTGACTCGCTCAACACAGAAGTGGTCAGATGGCGCGGATGCTACGCTACAGGACTGTTTTGCTATCACAGACTGGCATATGTTCTGGGATTCATCCAATGACATTGAGGAGTATAGCACCTCAGTCATCGGCTTCATCAAAAAGTGCATTGACGACGTCGTCCCCACAGTGACCGTGCATACATATTCCAACCAGACGCCATGGACTACAGGCAACATCCGCATCAAGCTAAAGGCTAGAGCTGTCACTTTCAAGGAGTGGGACAGTAATCCGGAGGCCTATAAGAAATCCCCCTATGCCCTCAGACGAACCATCAAACAAGCAAAACGTCAATACAGGATTAAGATTGAATCCGACTATACAGGCTCTGACGCTCGTCAGATGTGGCAGGGCTTGAAAACTATTACGGACTACAAAGGGAAACCCAGACGCGAGCTGCCCAGTGATGTGAGCCTAACAGATGAGCTGGTAGGCTCGCGTAAAATGGCTTTTATGCTCGCTTCGAGGCAAGCAACACTGAAGCATGCATGAGAGCACCAGCTGTTCTGGATGACTGTGTGATAACGCTCTCAGTAGCCGATATGAGAAAGACCTTTAAATAGGTCAACATTCACAAAGCCGCGGGGCCAGATGGATTACCAGGACGTGTACTCAAAGCATGCGTGGACCAACTGGAAAGTGTCTTCATTGACATTTTCAACCCCTCCCTGACCGAGTCTGTAATACGTACATGTTTCAAGCATACCACCATAGACCCTGTGCCCAAGGAAGTCAAGGTAACCTACCTAAATGATTACAGCCCTGGAGCACTCACGTCAGTATCCATGAAGTGTTTTGAAAGGCTGGTCATGGCTCACATCAACAGCATCCTCCCGGATACCCTAGACCCACTCCAATTCGATTACCGCCCCAACAGATCCACAGATTACGCAATCTCAATCGCACTCCACACTGCCCTTTCCCACCTGGACAAAAGGAACAGCTATGTAAGAATGCTGTTCATTGACTACAGCTCAGTGTTCAACACTACAGTGCCCACGAAGCTCATCACTAAGCTAAGGACCCTGGGACTAAACACCTCCCTCTGTAACTGGATCCTGGACATCCTGACGGGCCGCCTCCAGGTGGTAAGGGTAGGAAACAACATGTCTGCCACGCTGATCCTCAACACTGGGGCCCCTCAGGGGTGTGTACTTAGTCCCTCCTGTACTCCCTGTTTACCCACGACTCCAACACCATCATTAAGTTTGCTGATGACACAACAGTGGTAGGACTGATCACCGACAACGATGAGACAGGCTATGGTGCCAGGACAACAACCTCTCCCTCAATGTGAGCAAGACAAAGGAGCTGATCGTGGACTACAGGAAAAGGCGGGCCGAACAGGCCCCCATTAACATCAACAGGGCTGTAGTGGAGCGGGTCGAGAGTTTAAAGTTCCTTGGTGTCCACATCACCAACTATCTATCATGGTCCAAACACACCAAGACAGTCGTGAAGAGGGCACAACAAAACCCTTTTCCCCTCAGGAGACTGAAAATATTTGGCAATGGTCCCCAGATCCTCAAAAAGTTATATAGCTGCACCATCGAGAGCATCCTGACATCCTGACTGGCATCATCGCCTGGTATGGCAACTGCTCGGCATCTGACCGTAAGGCGCTAAAAAGGGTAGTGCGTACGGCCCAATACATCACTGAGGCCAAGCTTCCTGCAATCCAGGACCCATAGAATAGACAATGTCAGAGGAAAGCCCATAAAATTGTCAGAGACTCCAGTCACCTAAGTCATAGACTGTTTTCTCTGCTACCGCACGGCAAGCGGTACCGGAGCACCAAGGACCAAAAATCTCCTTAACAGCTTCTAGACTCCATTAGACTGCTGAACAATTAATCATATGGCCACCGGACTATTACATTGACTCCCCCCTCCATTTGTTTTGTGCACTGCTGCTACTCGCTGTTTATTATCTATACATAGTCATTTCACCCCTACCTACATGTACAAATTGTATCTAACCTGTATCCCCGCACACTGACTCGGGAACCAGTACCCCTTATATATAGCCTTGTTATTGTTATGTTATTGTGTTACTTTTTATTATGTTTTCTTTTGTTTATTTGGTAAATATTTTCTTTACTCTTCTTGAACTGCACTATTGGTTAAGGACTTGTAAGTAAGCATTTCACGGTAAGGTGAGCAAGTATTCGGAGCATGTGACAAATAAAGTTTGGTTTGATTTGATGTGAAGGGGATGAGACAGGTTAAAGAAGGATTTTTAGCCTTGAGACACTTGGAACATGGATTGTGTACGTGTGCCATACAGAAGGTGAATGGACAAGGCAATAGATGTGTGCCTTTGAAAGGGGTATGGTAATAGTAGGTGCCAGGGGCACCAGTTTGTGTCAAGAACTGCAACACTTCTGGGGTTTTCAAGCGCAACAGTTTCCCGTGTGTATCAAGAATTGCCCACCACCTAAAGGACATCAAGCCAACTTGGCACAACTCTGGGAAGCATTGGAGTCAGCATCCCTGTTGAATGCTTTTGACACCTTGTAGAGTCTATTCCCCAACAAATTGAGGCTATTCTGAGGGCAAAATGGGGTGGGCGGGTGGGGGCGGGGGGGTAACTCAATATTAGGAAAGTGTTGCTAGTGTCTGGTATATCAATTTAAGTCTACTTTGCTATTTCAGAAAATGAATGTAGTTGCCTATAAATGCAATAGCTCCTTCTTACCACTGAATGGGGTGAAAGCACTGCCTAAGGCAGCTCCTATCAACATTTCATGTTGGGGATGTCAACAGGTATGTCTCCACTCCACTTATGCTCATCCAGACTACAGCTGTAAGAATTATACCATAACATTACAATCTTAATTATCCCAACCATTTGTTTATATATTGTTAATACCAACTTTGGATTTCCTCATGTGGTCAGGGTCCAGGTCTGTCAATATGAACAAGGTCCGTTTTAGTATCTGATGTGTTGGAAGTGGGGATGTTTCCCATAAGTAACAACTTCAAACTTGTTATTTCCCAGTTTGACTCAAAAAGCACATCTCTTTCATTGTTAAATGCAGATGTTGTTCAATCGGACAGTGTTTAGATATCAAAATAAGGACTGCACGAAGGCACAAAACCTAGACTTGCAATGCAAGGGTATGTCCATGTTTTTAGGCCAGAGCTCAGCCCCAAACCAAACTTAAACTTCCGCCCACCTCGGTACCATTTCTCAGGGGTTTTTCCTTTCTTTCCTTTCTCCTCACTCTCTCTCTCCATTGTCCCAGCTTCCTCCCTTCCTCCCTGCTCTCCCCAGCCCCTCGGCCCTCAGCCCATCCTCACATGGAACAGTTGTATCCGGTTACTCTGCATTGTGCTGCGGCTCAATAGGAGCCCTGTTCAGTGTGATAGTGAGTGTGTGTGTGTGTGTGTGTGTGATCACCCCTAGCTAAACTCTCCATTGTAGCTAATCAGGTCAGACAGGACAGTGCCTTTAAAGAGGATGCTGTTACTGTACTGAGATTGGAAGCATAACAGGCGGTAGAGACTGTCTGTGTGACTTCTCAGTTTGCCCTAGCATTATTGGTCCGTCATTGATGTGCTAGCATTGATTTTTAGTATAACATAAGTCTAATTAATATACGTCTATTGTATTATATAAAGTATTTCTGCCATGCTTGTTCAGTTGGTGGTGTATCATTACGATGATGGGATTTTTTGTAAACCTATTTGAGGGGATTATAATGATGATATATTTTATCTATCATGGCAAGACTTCAAATTTTGTACCCCTCTAGGGTGTCACATTGCGCTCTACTAGTGGATCCTTTCGATTGGATACATCCATGATGGCTCCGCCCAATACACATGTATTCTGAGCCAGTCCCTCGCGCCCTTCGGTGACACAGCCCAGCTCACCTGAGGATTCTCATATAGCCATAACAGTCACCTGACCATCAGGGTCGGAACCCATCACACCACAAACAGCTTTCACAGGACCTGCTTCAGCACACATTCATATGTAAGTACTTTTTTCTTTGAAGTTCTTTATTTTCCAAAAGTTTGTAAATAGATTATGGTTATGTATGTTGAACTTATTTCTGTTGTGTGACCTGAAATTGACAGTTAACAGGTTTTTTAGTGTTCGGTAAAGCACGGTTTTCTTTGTATTTTTTCAGTTCACACTGGGGAGGGGAGAGTTAAAACACAATTTACAGTAGGTCTGAAGCAGTGACATCTAGATGCTAAATTCATTTGTCTTGTGCAAAGAGATGGAGACTTCAGCGTCATGGATATTAGATGATTGGATGATTTCAAACATACTGTATTGTTCGCTAAAGCAATATTGACTGAGAGTCTATTGTGCACAATTGACATGAGACATTCAGAATATTATGAGTTTAGGTCTGAGCTCTGTGTGCTGTATGTTTCTATAATGACACAACACTGCATTTACAGTGGGTTTATAGTCCAGCTGCTATATGATTACAAATGACAGAATAGTTCAAACAGTGTGTTTTAGTCCTTCTCTACTCTGCTTAGTAGTGTGGTTAAGGTTATGGTTAGATTCGAATTCAGATTTTTAGGAGAGAAATGTAATAACTTTTGCCTTTTCAGCTTGGCCAGTTAGTGACAACTGACAACACTCTCTCCACCACTCTGCCCCAGCACAGCAGAAACGCACTATGTCCTCCACCTTCTCCATGCGCAGCTACTCAGCCCGCCAGCCATCCTTCTCCAGCATGTCTCTGAGAGACAGCAGTAGTAGTGGTGGCAGGAGCCGCTCCAAAGCCCCTGTCTCCTCCCTGTCCTATTCCAGCACCCTGTCCCTCTCCCGCTCCCTCTCCATGGGCAACGGGCTCAATGTCCTGGGCGCCCTCTCCTCCCTGAACGGCATGGGTGTGGGCGCCAGCGACAAGGAGACCATGCAGGGCCTGAATGACCGGCTGTCCAACTACCTGGACAAGGTGCGCTCCCTGGAGCGATCCAACGCTGAGCTGGAGCTCAAGATCAAACAACTGATGCTGGAGCGGGCCCCCAAAGGTCACGATATCGAGGGTATGATGGCCCAGGCTCACGCCATTGGACAGGAGGTCAGTGCCCACCTGGCCATAATGATGAATATGATATGTAATCAGCTAGTCAGTAATTGTGTATAGGTCACAATACCTGGGTACCCTTATTGTTTACATTGTGTAGTCCTATTCCACAAACGTCTCCTGTATGTGCCCTGCCATGCTCCTCAACTTTCTTCTTTCACGAGTACATCAGATCTGACTGCTGTCCTGCGATGAGACACTTTCAGATGTGTATCTATGTGCTTTAGTGTCTAACTTTAAAGTAAATGTGTTCCTTCCTTCCTGCTACTTCTCAGGTGAGAAAGAAGACCCTGGAGAATGCCCGCATCATGCTGGAGATTGATAACGCCAAGCTGGCCGCCGATGACTTCAGGGTCAAGTGAGTGCCAAACATAGAATTAGGAATTAGAATACTAGAATGGACATGAACCTTCTTATGATGGGATAAAGGTCAGCTATTTTGGTCAGGCAGTTGGTCAACCATGGTTTGCCAGTGCTTTCACCCCATTCCGGAACTTTTAGGGTTCATGACATAGCCCCTCTAGTAATTTAATAAGATCTCTTTGGTGCCAACACAGAGGGGCTTTTCTTTTACCTGCCTGTCTGTGAGATTCACATGGGAGTGCTAGACTACGTTGCACTTTGGATAAATAACCTCTCTGTCAGGCTGAGAAATAAGAGCCTGCTCCCACGGTACTCACAGACTGAAAGGAGGCCATCAGTTAGCACTGGCCATGATAGATAGATAGATAGGGTCAAGGAAACATCATCCATTTCAGAGGAATCTGTGGTTGGCAAGGTGAAGCACAAATCAAGAGGCGCCAGAGTTGTCTTTGTCAAGGTCCCTATGTATTCACAATGTACTGATGGTATACAGTCAAATGTTGGAATGCAGCAGTGCTCACAGAATGTGTAGATGTGTCTGCTGACCGAGGTATGGTTAAGTGTGTGTGTTTACCTGCGTGTGTGTGTCTGCATACCGGCGTGTGTATCTGTGTGTGTCCATGACTGTGTGCTATGCCTTTGTTACCATCCATTTGTGTAGATGGGAGGCTGAGGCCACACTGTGCCAGTCTGTAGAGAGGGACTGTCTGGCTCTCCGGAGGGCCAAGTCAGACCACGACCAGATCATAGCCACCCTGAGAGGAGACCTGGACAGCCTGAAGGAGGAGCTCTACTTCCTCAAGAAGAATCACGATGAGGTGAGAGCTCCGCTGCATGGGTCAAAACTGATGAGTCAATACTGATGGGTCAATACTGATGAGTAATTACACATCAACCTAATCACTTCACACGTTGTCAAACTGTTTTTGGTTCAGGGGAGGTTTGTTCCAGTGCACATACTCTTAAATATTAATTACATCCTCAAAAAAACATGAGGCTTCATATGGTATCCTTAAGGCATCTTGTTTTACTTCGTAAAATGTTTATTATTTCAGACAAATGGTGCTTGTTGGTACATGGGTAATTGTGTTCAAATTAAATATATATTCTCATTTGGTACGTGAATACAGTTTCATTCCCCCATGCATGTTGAATGTCACTGAAATATAATCATGGGTAGAATGACCACACCCTGTACTACTTGTAGTCTTTGAGTCTAGTGATACTATGATCATACAGACTACTGCACACACACACACACACACACACACACACACACACACACACACACACACACACACACACACACACACACACACACACACACACACACACACACACACACACACACACACACACACACACACACACACACACACACACACACACACACACACACACACACACACACATTACGTAAGCTCCACTAGCCACAGGGAGTGTGTGTGTTTGGACAGCCAGGTGTGGTGTCCAGGATGTGGCCAACAACTCAGGCTCCCTAGTAAAAATTATATCTCCCCCACACACACACAATATTACCTCTGAATAATTCATAATAATAATACATAATTTATTGGGTTCTTATATTTGTGCTAATTCACATATGTATAAGTGTATATTAACAGACAATAGAGTGTCAATGTTTCCATCAGACACCTTTTTAAGAGCTCACCTGGCTGCCTCCCCATAGAACCAGCAACAACACACTGACCTCAACTGTCACCTGACATCTGGATGTTAGTGTGTAGACATTGATTAGAACCTATCAGTATCAGCCATTACAGTTTTCCATTTCCAGGCCCACTGAATGTGTTTGTCTCTCTCCATCAGGGTTGGGGTCAATTCCATTCCAATTCTAACTCCAGTTTAATTCCTGAGGTGACTGCATTGAAATGGAGTTGACCCCAACTATGGTCTCTGTCCCTGTAGGAGATGGGCTCCATGAAGGCCCGTATGGCCAACGAGCAGGTGAATGTGGAGGTGGATGCAGCCCAGGGCCCAGACCTTGGGGCCATTATGGCTGAGCTGAGGAACCAGTATGAGGGCATTGCGCGTAAGAACAAGGAGGACTCAGAGACCTGGTACCTTAAGAAGGTCAGTGAGACATCTGACATGGTAATGATGAAGAACTCAGCTGAGCTCAGTAGGATGTCTACAGTATATCATCTGTGTTTGTGAACGTAGTACTGTATGTGGGTAGATGTACTTATGACTGCTGTGTGTATGCAACACTGCTGGTGCAATGGAATACTTATTCAGTGTCAGCCTGATTGTTTACTGTGTGTACATGTATGATATGTGTGTGTGTGTGTGTGCGTGCACTTGTGTGTGTGTGTGTTTTGCAGCTGGAGTCAGTGCAGTCAGAGGTAAAAGAGAGCGGTGAGGCGCTACGCTGTGCTCAGAGTGAGCTCAGCGAGAGACGCCGCTTCCTACAGGCCCTGGAGGGGGAACTGGACAGTCTGCGCAAACAGGTACTGCAGTAGTCCTTCAGCTGTCCAAACGCCACCTTCTGTCGACACGCCCCTTTCAGTCCAGACACACACGCTTCAGCTGTACAGACACAGCCCCTTTCTGTCCAGACACACCCCTTTCAACAGTCCAGACACACACCCTTTCTTTCTAGACACACCCTTATCTGTCCTCTACCATTTCCTCTGCCTCTACCAATGCTTTCTCCCTGATGAGAAGCAGGGTTGGGGTCAATTCATTTTGGATTTTGAGGATACTGAATCACTGGGCATCATTGTAAAATTAACCCTGTGGGAGGTGCATGGAAAAACACTGCTCAAATAGATTGAGTCATCCTCTCTTAGTGTGTTGCTTCACATCTGCATCTGTTTTGCCATTATAAAGAAACAGTGCTGCAGTGCACACAGTGAATATCTTCTGCTCTCCTGAGTGAATGGAGGTAAATGGAGGTCAATTCATCAATGTGTCAGGACCCAGACAGAGCCAGACAAATCAAGGTCATATCTGTGGCACTGTCAGTAACATGTGAGGGTAGATATATACATCCCACAGCAGCTCCAGATCTACATAGAGAAGGCGCTGGTTTGGAAAACAGATCCTGTGTGTTTGTTCAACCTGATAAAGAACCTAATGTCTCTATAAGCTGAAGAATGATGAGTGAGGATGACACTCCCTGGTCTTGCTGGTCAATTGGTGAGGGTTGACAGATGGTAAATTGATGAGCCAGGTGTGGAATTCGAGAGCCATATACAGACTGTGTAGTTCTACTCAGGAGCATATAACATGGCTGCTGTGTCTGTATATAATATTTGTGCGCCAGCTTGAAAAGTGATGAGCTAGTGCCAAGCTACAAAAATGTGGCAGCCATATTTGTGTATAACATAAGCATTACAGTGATGAGTGGTGTAGTGGTAAGACACTATCAGATTTCTAGCATGCCTGAGTATAAAATTAGCGCCTTAGCTTAGCGACGATCCCAACATCTAGCTAAACAAAGTAGGTTAACTTGGCTGCCCTGGCCTGTCCTGTCTGTTCCCAATGCAGGTGGGTGTGTTGGAAGAGAACCTGAGAGAGACAGGCCATAAGTATGCTCTGGAGATGGACAGTCTGCAAGCCATGCTGTCTCAGCTGGAGGAGGAGCTGTCCCAGCTGCGTCTGGACATGCAGCGCAACAAGACAGACTATGAACAGCTGCTCCGCATCAAGCAGAACCTGGAGCTGGAGATCGCCACCTACAGGAGACTGCTGGAGGGAGAGGAAGTGTGAGTCCCTCTATTGATTTATTTTAATATTTGTATTCATTTTTTAAGCTCAGATTTACACAGACATAATTATTATGAAGATTGACATTCCCTCACCTCCCTCACTGACATTCCCTCAGATTTGAACATAAATACAGTAAGATACTGGGAGAGAATTATTCTTCTTGGTATGAGTTATTTGGAAACAAGCCTGAGCCTTGGTGAACTGTCGTCTAATTCAGATGGTAAATGAGACAAGAGCCTGGTGACAATGCTACCACTGTATGTGTGACTTAGCTTACTTCCGTCATATGTACACTGAACAAAAACATAAACGCAACATGTAAAGTGTTGGTTCCATGTTTCATGAGCTGAAGTAAAAGATCCCAGAAATGTTCCATATGCACAAAAAGCTTATATGTCTCAAATTTTGTGCACAAATATGTTTAAAATCCTGTTAGTGAGCATTTTTTCTTTGCCATGATAATCCATCCACCTGACAGTTGTGGCATATTAAGAAGCTGATTCAACAGCATTACCATTACACAGGCACACCTTGTGCTGGGGAAAATAAAAGGCCACTTTAAATGTACAGTTTTGTCACACAACACAATGTCACAGATGTATCAAGTTTTGAGGGAGGGTGCAATTGGAATGCTGACGGAAGGAATGTCCAAAAGGGCTGTTTCCAGAGAATGTAATGTTCATTTCTCTACCATAAGCCAGAGATTGGTGGTCAAACATCATGTTCTAAAACATTGTTTTAGAACATTTGTCAAAATGTCCAACAGGCTTCACAACCGCAGACCACGTGTAAGGTGCCATGTGGGGAAGCAGTTTACTGACATCAATGTTATGAACAGAATGCCACATGGTGGCTGTGGGGTTATGGTATGGGCAGGCATAAACTACGGACAATGAACACAACTGCATTTTAGCGATGGCAATTTGAATGCACAGAGACACCATGACGAGATCCTGAGGCCCATTGTTGTGCCATTCCTCCGCCGCCATCACCTCATGTTTCAGCATGATAATGCACAGCCCCATGTCACAAGGATCTATACACAATTCCTGGAAGCTGAAAGTTCTTCCATGACCTACAGTTGCGGCCAAAAGTTTTGAGAATGACACAAATATTAATTTTCACAAGGTCTGCTGCCTCAGTTTGTTTGATGGAAATTTGCATATATTCCAGAATGTTATGAAGAGTGATCAGATGAATTGCAATTAATTGCAAAGTCCCTATTTGCCATGCAAATGAACTGAATCCCCCCCAAAAACATTTCCACTGCATTTCAGCCCTGCCACAAAAGGGCCAGCTGACATCAGGTCAGTGATTATCTTGTTAACACAGGTGTGAGTGTTGACGAGGACAAGGCTGGAGATCACTCTGTCATGTTGATTGAGTTCGAATAACAGACTGGAAGCTTCAAAAGGAGGGTGGTGCTTGGAATCATTGTTCTTCCTCTGTCAACCATGGTTTCTGCAAGGAAACACGTGCCGTCATCATTGCTTTGCACAAAAAGGGCTTCACAGGCAAGGATATTGCTGCCAGTATGATTGCACCTAAAACAACCATTTATCGGATCACCAAGAACTTCAAGGAGAGCAGTTCAATTGTTGTGAAGAAGGCTTCAGGGTGCCCAAGAAAGTCCAGCAAGCACAAGGACCATCTCGTAAAGTTGATTCAGTAGCAGGATCGGGGCACCACCAGTACAGAGCTTGCACAGGAATGGCAGCAGGCAGGTGTGAGTGCATCTGCACGCACAGTGAGGCGAAGAGTTTTGTAGGATGGCCTGGTGTCAAGGAGGGCAGCAAAGAAGCCAATTCTCTCCATGAAAAACATCAGGGACAGACTGCAAAAGGTACAGGGATTGGACTGCTGAGGACTGGGGTAAAGTCATTTTCTCGGATGAATCCCCTTTCTGATTGTTTGGGGCATCCGGAAAAAAGCTTGTCCGGAGAAGACAAGGTGAGCGCTACCATCAGTCCTGTGTCATACCAACAGTAAAGCATCCTGAGACCATTCATGTGTGGGGTTGCTTCTCAGCCAAGGGAGTGGGCTCACTCATAATCTTGCCTAAGAACACAGCCATGAATAAAGAATGGTACCAACACATCCTCCAAGAGCAACTTCTCCCAACCATCCAGGAACAGTTTGGTGACGAACAATGCCTTTTCCAGCATGATGGATCACCTTGCCATAAGGCAAAAGTGATAACTAAGTGGCTCGGGGAACAAAACATCGATATTTTGGGTCCATGGTCTGGAAACTCCCCAGACCTTAATCCCATTGAGAACTTGTGTCAATCCTCAAGAGGCGGGTGACAAAAAAACCCCCACAAATTCTGACAAACTCCAAGCATTGATTATGCAAGAATGGGCTGCCATCATTCAGGATGTGGCCCAGAAGTCAGGATGTGGCCCAGACAGCATGCCAGGACGGATTGCAGAGGACTTGAAAAAGAAGGGTCAACACTGCAAATATCGACTCTTTGCATTAACTTCATGTAATTGTCAATAAAAGCCGTTGACACTTATGAAATGCTTGTAGGTTAGATTACTCGTTGGTTATTACTGCATTGTTGGAACTAGAAGCACAAGCATTTCGCTACACTCGCATGAACATCTGCTAACCATGTGTATGTGACAGACAAATAAAATTAGATTTAATTTAATTTAATTATACTTCAGTATTCCATAGTAACATCTGACAAAAATATCTAAAGACACTGAACAGCAAACTTTCTGGAAATTAATATTTGTGTCAGTCTCAAAATTTTTGGCCATGACTGTACATATTTAACAGACATGTCACCCGTTGAACATGTTTGAGATGCTCTGGATTTACAGCTTGTTCCAGTTTCCGCCAATATCCAGCAACTTCGCACTGCCATTGAAGAGGAGTAGGACAACATTCCACAAGCCAATGGCAGTCACGCCCCAACCTTTAAAAAAAACAATTTTAAGGCGGTATTTTCACGTCCGGATGAAAAGCGTGCCCAAAGTAAACTGCCTGCTACTCAGGCCCAGAAGCTAGGATATGCATATTATTAGTAGATTTGGATAGAAACCACTTTGAAGTTTCTAAAACTGTTTGAAGATGTCTGTGAGTATAACAGAACTTATTTGGCAGGCGAAACCCCGGGGACAAACAAACAAACATCCAGGAAAAACATTTTTTGAGGTCACTCTCTTTTCAATGTGTTTTCTACGACGATCTGTATTTCTAAGGCACTTGCTTGCAGTTCCTATCGCTTCCACGAGACGTCAACAGTCTTTAGAAATTGGTTGATGTTTATCCTTTGTGTAATGAAGAAGTAGGGCAGTTCAGAACGAGGGTTGAGTGAAGTGTACTGTTTGTTAGAGGCGTGCGACCTGAAAGCACGCTCCACTTTGTTTTCGTCCGGTATTGAACACAGTTTATCCTGTCTTAAATTGTATCAATTATTTACGTTAAAAAATACCTAAAGTTGTATTATGAAAGTTGTTTGAAATGTTTGGAACAAGTTTACATGTAATTTACTAGATATTTTGTAGTCATGTGGCGCGAGTTGGAACCAGTGTTTTTCTGGATCAAACGCGCCAAATAAATTGACATTTTGGGTATATAACGACAGAATTTATCGAACAAAAGGACCGTTTGTGATGTTTATGGGATATTTTGGAGTGCCAACAAAAGAAGATCTTTAAAGGTAAGGCATAAATTATATCATTATTTCTGAGTTTTGTGTCGCGCCCGGCGGGTTGAAATATGAATGTCATGTGTTTGTTTTGTGGGGTGCTATCCTCTGATAATCGCATGGTTTTCTTTTGCCGTAAAGCCTTTTTCAAATCTGACACATTGGCTGGATTAACAACAAGTGTAGCTTTAATTTGATGTATTGCATGTGTGATTTCATGAAAGTTTAATATTTATAGTAATTTAATTGGAATTTGGCGCTCTGCCATTTCACCGGATGTTGTCAAATCGATCCTATAACGGGATTTGATCCCTAAGAAGTTTTAAAGGTATCTGTGGCCAACAGATGCATATCTGTATTCCCAGTCATGTGAAATCTAAAGATTAGAGCCTAATGAATTTATTTAAATTGACTGATTTCCTTATATGAACTGTAACTCTGTAAAATCTTTGAAACTGTCGCATGTTGCATTTATATTTTTGTTCAGTGTAAGTAAACTGTGTTTTATTGATTTGACTTTCAGGATCAAGGAAATGCCTCCAACTAAAAGTAAGTACATTGTCAGATAATTTCTTCTCTAACCTCTATCCCAGCCTTTAATATCCTGGCAGCCATTTTGTGCCACACACCAGCTATTACAGTGTACTAGTGCTGATAAGTGGAAACTGAAACTGTGGATCTGTTCTGTGTTACAGAGGAGCCCGAGGTGAGGACCAGGAAGATCGTCAAGGTGGTCACCCAGACCATGATCAACGGCAGGGTAGTGGAAGAATCCAGTGAGGTGGAGCAGATCAAAGACAGCAAGAAATAAGATAATCAGCTCCATTCGTTTATATCTTCATTATCTTCCTCTTTATCACATACACAGAGCCTTGGCCCTGCACATTCTAGTTGAAATCACAAATTTGTAAAAGAATGCTTTTTAATCTACAAACAAGGACAGTCTGAGTCGACTAAGGAGATGTTCGACCACCAATCTCTGGACATGCAGTAACTGGAGACTAAAATGTGGGAAATGTGTGGGGTCAATGTATAATCAATATTGGGAATATATCATTTTGGGGTTTATTTGGGAAATAGTAAACAATAGTAGGCTAATTGTGGACTAGAAGTGTGTCTGTTTTTATATGAGCGGGAGAGCATGAGAGATCCCTTCAACATTCTACTTTACATTAAGTTCTTTACGGCATATAGTAACTTTGCAACTATGCTGTACATTCACCAACATGTAATTATGCCTATATTGTAGCTGCAGATAAATTTAATGACTGTATTGTAATGAAAGGAAACTCTCTGTTAGCAGTAGTTACAAAGTGGAATACAACTAAAAGTAAGTACATTGTCAGATAATTTCCATACGGAATTGTATTAAATATAATATATATATATATGAAAAAACCTGTAATCAGCTACTGTATATATTTGCTAAGCAGCTGAGGTACTGAGGTCACTGAAGCACTGTATATAACAGGATGCCTCCTCCGCTCACATGTATCAATCTACCCTAAGTATGCAAATCTCTATGGATAATCCGCAACATCATATTTACAGTATGGAGGCTTATTTCATGACAGTCATTTGACGACTGTGTAGAGTATAGTCTATTGACAATATTAAATATTCCTGTCATGTTCTCTTATATTGTTAAATGATACAGTGGGCCGCTGACATACATTTTCACAATACAAAGACTATGACATAGTGTCAGTGGTCATATGAACCAGGAGGGTTTAGTGCAGCAGAATAAAGAGAAATTATCAGGGGGAATAGCGGCACCAAAAATACACATATGCGAGTCACATCCATGTTCAACATGAAAGTACATTTTTCCAACAGGAACTGTTATTGTGAGTTGGAGAGAGATATTATTTTTAACGTTATATGCCACACAAAAGATTATGAATGGCTTTGTCTCACAGTCATACTTTTGAAGAACAACTGAATGGAAGACGAGACAACATCATGGAGGGGCTGTGGTTACTCAAGGCATTCATTTATGAGGTCACACACACCAGCGTGCAGGTGTAGGTCAGACTGCCCAAAGAGTCAAACGAAACAAACTTTATGAATTTCTGAGCACCTCCAAGACGTATGAAACCTACTTGGTCTACTTACTTTAGACAGAAAAAAAAGTAGAGAGGTTGGTCGGGGAGGCTGGGTAAGCGCAATCAGTGATCGTCTCGCAATCCAAAGGTTGCGTGTCAGTGATAACTAGAGCATTGTAGCTAACCTTTCCCCTTATTCTAAACTGAACCCATTTCACCTAATCTGCTACGTAAATTATCCGAACCTTTGTCATTAGTTCCCCTAAATGCCAACGCAAATTCTCCCTGTAATTCCCACCCACGCACACACAAAGACACAGACAAAGATTTACAAATATATGAGCAAACAGGTGCAGTTCAAACAATAAATATCTTTCTTCCAAAAAAGGAATAAGAAGAACAGTGACTGGCACCAAAACTCAGTTAATTCTGTGCTTTCATATCATGTCAACGATGTACAGTATATTACCACATCACTGTCTGACAATTCTGCAACACAATCCTGGAAACTCCCTGTGAAATATGAAAGTAGTTTGCACAACAACCCTATTGGGGGTGTAAATTGATACATCTGTTGCAGTTGCATCTGTCGGTGTTGTGTGGGAATAGTGCAGGTAGTGTGTCCTCATGGAACCACCATTATGCAGAATAACTCTGGTGAATGCTTTTAAGTAGCCTGTATTCTTTTGTATGAGAGGACTGCCCCCCTGTGGCCAAGTCTGACAAGTAATATTTACGGCTCAGTTCAAGAAAACGTGCATGTTGTTTCCCTGCAGTACTGTAACTATTTTTCCCATGGTCAAATAAAATCTAAGAATTAACACTAAAAACCTCATAGCATTTAAACTACTACTACTACTACCACCATGTAGACACCCTTAGCAATGTTTTCAGTGTCTTTATATAAATGACTGCCTGTCTGTGCGCACACTTTTTATTCTGAAAAGTGTAGATGCTTCCACACTTTTCAGAATAAAAAGTGTGCGCACAGACAGGCAGTCATTTATATAAAGACACTGAAAACATTGCTAAGGTGTGTTGAAAACAGACCGTAATATCCATGAATTATGGCCCATAATAGTTATTGTATCACATCTGACTGTATTCAAATGACATGGATATCAAACCAAATTTGCAGTAGGCTGCATAGAGTACTAAAGAGAATGACATACATGACCAGCCTTGGACCCACTATCTGGACCAATTCCAATTTTAGTTTTTCAAACAGATTTGTTAATTATTTTATTTCAGTTTACTAAACAGTTTTTTCATGATTAGTTTCAATTTAAGTTTCCATTTTAGTTCACTATAACAATGTTGAACTAATGACCATTTCCTAATACATAACAGGGAGCCAACACATAAAAGCCTTACGCAATTACAGGGGTGTTATTACGCTGCATGTCAGAATTTGTGAACTTTGAACAAGAGAACACAGATTAGTTGTGGCAGCATAAATTAGGTTACTCCAGCTCAAAGCCACAGGACTACTTTCACTGTTTGCAAACTGCTGTTCAGGGGGGGTTGGCCAAACATCACTTTGGATTTAAGGCTCCTTGCAGACTGTTTTTTTGGGGGGGTAAGTGTGTATGTGAATAAAATCTAGTCTAAAGTAACAGTTAAAGTAGTGGAATATCGGAATAGTTAAACCTGTTGTTGAAACAGTTTCTGATCTCAGTATCTGGTGTTGAAAACATAGCATCATCAGACCTACAACGTTCTCAGATGAACCCATTGGAACTCATATCGATCTATGTTTACAGAGAATTATAGAATACCTATAAACTTATATAGAAGAACTATAAACTTGACTAGATTCAATAGCCTTTACACAACATAAATGTCTAACATCTCAAGAAGCATCCTCCACAAACATGTGTAGTTATACAAACCCATATAAAACTCAGCATCACCATTCAAATTAGATTAACTTCTTTGATTGAATATTTTCAGTGAGGTCTAACAAAGCTTTCTGTAAGGTATGTAAATAAAATAATTGTTTTTAAAGAGACGTTGTCAGAGTAGCTCCCATCCTATACATATTTTGTGGTGCATCTGGGTTTTGTCAGTGGAAACAATTGTGTCACGGAACAAGCAAGCTTTATCCAGACATAGAGAGAACTTGCACAACTTTAGAAGTAATGTGCCTGAAGGCTTGACAATGACTGGGAGAATTGTGACAGCATTGGAAGACTTCATAGCATTACACAGTGCCTCTACGTTTTCAATTGAACATTGACTACTTATTTACAGTAAGTGTAAAGATTTTTATTGTGTACATTTTTTTGTTGTCAAAAATGGTATTTCGTTAACTAACACTCGCACTGACTCTTTCCCCCTTACTAGCTCTGACTTTGCTGATAGCTACTTTATTGAGGAAAATGTTACTTACTAGGACTGTGATATGTGAAGAAAGAACTCTCCGGGAAAAAGAAAGGTATAAGTGTATGTTTCATGATTCACTACTCATGGTGTGATTGTGGTAACGTGCAGTAGAGGAACTCACGTCCATTTGTTCTCCCAATCTGGAATAAATCACCATCAAATGCTGACTGCATTACCTTCTGAGATCATTTCTTCGGTCATCGTCACGGCCGTGTATATTACCCCCAAGTCGACACTGTGACGGCTCACAAGGAACTACACTGGACTTTGTGCCAACTGGAAACCGCATATCTTGAGGCTGCATTTACTGTAACGACAAGACAGCCTACAGGCAAGAGGTTAAGACCATGGTGGAGTGGTGCCAGACAAATAACACCTCCTTCAATGTCAACAAAACGAAGGAGCTGATCGTGGACTTCAGGAGACAGCAGAAGGAGCACACTCCCATCCACATCAACAGGACCCGTAGTGGAGATGGTGAAAAGCTTCATGTTCCTTGGCATGCACATCACTGACAATCTGAAATGGTCCATTCTTACAGACAGTGTGGTGAAGAAGGCGCAACTGCGCCTTTTCAACCTCAGGAGGCTGAAGAAATTCAGCTTGGCCCCTAAGACTATTACAAACTTCTACAGATGCACCATTGAGAGCATCCTGCTGGACTGTATCACCGCCTGGTACAGTAATTTCACCATCCTATACCGCAGAGCTCTCAAGAGGGTGGTGCGGTCAGCCGAACGCATTACTGGGGGCACACTGCTGTGTCACAGGAAGGCCAAGAAGATCATCAAGGACCTCAGCCATGACCTGTTCATCCCGAGACAGTACAGGTGCATTAAAGCCGGGACCAAGAAAATTACAAAACAATTTCTATCTCCAAGCCATCAGACTGTTAAATAGTCACCATTAGCCGGCATCTGCCCAGTACTCTTCCCTGGACCTTAGTCACTGTTAACAGCCAGCTACCACCTGGTACTCTACCCCACACCTTAGAGACTGCTGCGCTATGTACATAGACATTAAACAATGGTCACTTTAATAATGTCTGCATACTATTTTACCCACTTCATATGTATATACTGTACAGCGCCTTCAG